>NC_142878.1:92384242-92535757 GCF_051225735.1 Oryctolagus cuniculus | reverse complement strand
TCTTAGTAACAGCATCTCCTTCTCCCACGTGTGGATTCTTGAAAATGTGGCTTTTTTTTTTTTGTACCCCGGGTTTCACAACTCCCGTGGCAAGTCTCCAGGTGCAAAGTGGGACTCCCCTTTCACAGAGGGGGAAACTGAGACCTGTGGTTTCCCAGCTCACGAACTTGGACTTGAGCCTGGGGTTTCCCCAGCCTGCATCCCCACCCCGTTCTGCCCTGTTCATCTCGCTCACCCTGCATTTTCTTTATACTGTCTTGGAAGTGCAAAAGGGGTGATTATACAAAGCTCTCTTGTTCTTTGCAAAGAGTTCTCCAAAACGAAGGACAGCGCCCTGGTCAGTATCTACCTGATGACCTGTGGGGAATGTGGAGGTCGCCGTGCCCCCTCGTGCCCTGCAGGTGACAACCCTGAGGCCGGGAGGGTATCTGTCAGGCCGGAACTGAGCAGGGACATTCTCAGGCCGAGACGGGCTGAGCCGGCTGGACCCAGCTGCAAGAAGATTGTCAGTGTCTCCTTTCGGCCCGCATCCGTGACTTTGCATTGGCAGCTTGAACCTGCTGCTGGGGGTGGGGTGGGTATTGACACCATGGGAAGTGGCCAACGCACTACAACTCAGGACCCTCTAATTCCAGATCCCAGCTCTCACAGAGACAATGTCTGGGACAGGAAGCAGATTTAGGTCCCAGGCTTCAGCTGGGGTCATCCTGGCCACAGCTTGCAGCATCCACTCTCCTCTCTTAAGGCACAAAGGACTCCAGATGGAGGCAGTGCAAGCGCCCACAGCCGCCCTAATCAGAGGGGCCCCATTCACCTGCCTGAGCATCCTTCCAGCTGTGGGTCTGCAAGGTCCCAGAAGGCAGTTGGGAGCCCCCTCCCTGGCAGACCTTGCCCCAAGGATTCCTCAATGCCTCTCTGACTTCTGGATCCAAGACATTTACCACGGGCTGGCTCCTTGCTGTCTCAGCTGGCTCAACACCCTATTGTGAGTAGCAAATCCTTCATCCCTGGCGCAGGGCGGCTGAAGGAAATCTGAGCGTCCCCCCGAGGGTAGGACCAGGAGCCCCAACCGGAGAAGCCACGATGGTCCTCCTTCCCAACTCTAGAGCTTGGCCATTCTTTACGGGCTGCCGTCCTCTCCTGCTGGACTGGATGTCCCAGGTCTGGTCTCTCCCAGGCTGTGCGCAGCGCTGGCCGTGGCGGCTATTTAGGGAGTGAACCAATGGAAGGAAGACCTTTCTCTCTGTCTCTCTCTCTCATTGTCTAACTCTGCCTGTCAAATAAATAAAAAAAGAAAGAAAGAAAGAAAGAAAGAAAGAAAGAAAGAAAGAGAAAGAAAGAAAAGCAGAGTGATGCTGGGGGAGAGAGGAAGAGGTCTTCCATCCACTGGTTCACTTCCCAGATGGCTGCAAGGACCAGAGCTGCGCCTATCTGAAACCAGGAGCTTCTCCTGGTCTCCCACATGGGTGCAGAGGCCCAAGCACTTGGGCCATCTTCTGCTGCTTTCCCAGGTGCAATAGCAGGGAGCTGGATTGGAAGTAGAGTGGTCAGGACTTGAACTGGTGCCCCATGGAATGCCCAAATAGCAAGGAGTTTAACCCACTGCAACACTCCTCCTGCCCAGGGTGGGCTTTCTTTCACCTGCTCTCATTGGACATCCTTTAGAGGAGCCCACTGGCTGATCTTTGAGGCTACAAAATATCTGTCTCCTTTGCCCTTCTGCCCAGGCAACTTCTCCAAGGGGCACATTGCTCCATTGCCTTGAGCCTGCAAGGTTGCAGGACACCTCTGGCCCCTCCCCCAACCACATCCCATCTGGCTGCACCCTGGCCCTTGGCCCCTCCCCCAACCACATCCCATCTAGCTGCACCCTGGCCCTTCCCCACACATCCACCTGGCTGCACCCCACCCCTCCTCCACCCCATCCCACCTGGCTGCACCCCGCCCCTCCCCTACCCATCTGCCTGGCTGCATCCTGTGGATGACTGGACTTCAAGCTTGCACCAGCTGAGTCTGGACAGGAAGGCGATGTGATTTGCATCGTTCTAGAAGCACAGCCACACGGCCAGCTGCCTGTGGCCCCCGCAGAGACACTGTGGTCCCAGAGGCCCACCGAGAGCTCTGCCCCCAGGGTCCTGGCCAGGGCTGCAGCACACAGGTGGATGAGACAGGAAGCCAGCTGCCAGCTAGCTGGTGGGGGCAGGTGAGCACAGCCATGACTTCCGGAACAGCTCCTCACACGTGGGCGGGCCCTGAGGGGCCTCTGCAGCCTCAGCCAGCCCCCCAGGAGCTGCCTCGCGCCGCTGGTGGGGAGCCTTCTGCCTGTCCATGCCTCTCTTGACTGTGCGTGGGCGCTGCTCGGTCGGCAGGAGGCGCTGCTCCGCACCGGGGTGGGGGCATGGGCAGGAGTGCTGGGGGCGGTTTGGGGGGCGGGGTTTTCCTGGTGTCCAGAGGGCAGAGCCCTCTAAACACATCCGGGTTCCCAGGCCTGGCTGAGAGTGGCCTCAGCCAGTCTGAAAATGACCACAGACATCGCCCATCCCTGGCCTGCCTTTCACCTTGGCCAAGTCAGCTCCGGGCTGGCAGGCACGCGCAGTGCTTTGTGAAGAGGCCTCCGGCTGGTCCCTCTGGCCTCAGTTTCCCCACCTGTGGAGGAAGGATCACAGACTCCTACGGGGCTGGCCTCGTTCCAGCCCCCTCCCCGCACCAGGAGGCGACAGCTGTCAGCTTCCTAATAGGCCTCCGTGTCAGCAGCTGGAGCAGAGAAGAGCTAAACACATCCGGGTTCCCAGGCCTGGCTGATTAATTCCGCTCCAGCACAGCCCCGAGAGCCGCGGTTCAGTTCAGTCGATCCATCCCCTTCTGCCGCTTCTCCATTCTGTCGCCACCGGGATCTCTGAGCTGGCGGAGCAGACTCAGGCAGCTGCTCCTGAGGGGGTCGGAGCCGGGCAGGGGCAGGGAGCAGGGGCACCAGCACGGCCGTCACGGCCCAGTGAGCTCTGAAAGTCTGCTCCCTTCTCCGGGACTCAGTTTGTCCGTCTGTCCAATGGGGATGATAACGCTCAGGTTATGCAGTGTGCACCTGTCAGGCTAGGGGTCTCTTATCTGGAGGAGGCTTGCAGATGCTGGGGGGCATCGCAGCCCCATGGTGGCAGAGCCAGAGTCGCGGCAGGGAGCCTGGGTCTGTCCCACACGGCGCTGTCCCAGCCCCAGTGCTACCATGCATGCACATGGGGCGTTCTCCAGAATCGACCCTCACTGGGGACTCAAGGACACCGGATTGAGGGGAGCCTGGTAGAGGCAGTGGAGGGAAGAAATGGCGTGGACTGGAGGAGGTAGGACTTGAGCCAGGCCTGCGAGCACGGGGCAGGGAGGCCAAGAGGGTGTCCCAGGCAGGAGGAAGACGAGACCACAGACGTGGTGGCTGGAACGGGGGTGGGGGCTGCAGGTGGCCCTGAGGGGGGCACCTTGAGTAAAGCAAGCAATGGCGGTGTGTGTGCTGAGCTGGGCATGGAGGGGGCTGTGCCATCCTCGCCAGACTCTGCATAGAAAATGCAGGGCCCAGCACCCCCCTCCTCAGCCCCTCCCCCAGTGCATGCTCTAGGGCCATTGATAACTAGAGAGAAAAGTTAAGACAGGGAGCCTGAGGAGATCATTAGCATTTTAATTGGGATCAAAGCTTCTGGCTAAAGGCAGGACACATTCGGGGTGGGATTTCCGGCAGCAGCAGCTGGCATCCGGTTGGGCCTGGGGCGCTGCTGTACCCCCACGGGCACACAGGCAGCTACCGTCGCCTCGCCCGCCTTGCCATTCCGTCAGCGTCGCCGGCTACCTTGTCCCACCGGGCCCTGTGTGCCTTCCATACGGTCTCACTGAATTCTCGGAGCAGCCCAGAGCCAGCCGTGGAGTTGTTCTCTTCCCGCTGTGCTCAGGCTAGCCCGGGCTTGTTGAGCTGACTTGCCTGGGGTCCCACGGCTCTCAGTGCCAGGTCTGACACCAGCTTTCAGACCCCCTCCCTGGCTGGTGCACTTCTGGTGAGAACTCTTTTTATAAAAGAATGGCTTATTGGGCTGGCAGTGTGGCACAGTGGGTTAAGCCGCCCCCTGCAACACCTCTGGCATCCCATAAAGGAACGGCTCCCAGTGGCTCCACTTCCGGTCCAGCTCCCTGCTAATGCACGTGGGAAAAGAATGCATGATGACCAGGATCTTGGTCAGGAGCTTGGGTGGCCCACATGGGAGACCAGGGTGGAATTCTCGGCTCCCGGCTTTGGCCTCTGCCAGCCCCCGTTGTTGCGGGCATTTGGGGAGTGACCCAGTAGATGGAAAATCTCTTTCTCTCTCTGTTATCTGCCTTTCAAATAAATGAAATAACTCTTTTCAAGAAAGAATTATTTATCTACTTATTTGAAAGGCAAAGACAGAGATGGAGAGCGCCCATCTGCTGGGTCACTCCCCAAATGCCCGCATCAACCAAGGCTGGACCAGGCTAAAGCTCAGTCTAGGCCTCCCATGTGGGTGGCAGTGACCCAAGTGCTGGAGCCAGCATCTGCTGCCTCCCGGGTGGCGTTAGCCGCAAGCTGGGGTTGGAGGAGAGCTGGGTCCAGGCTCTCTGATATGGGATGCAGATGTCCTAGGTGGTTCCTAACCACTGTGCGAGCGCCCACCCCTGAGTGACAGCTCTTGGCCTGAACAGAAGAACAAAGGGTGGCTCCATGCCTCCCCAGACCCCAGCTGTGTGTCAGAAGCAAAGAGAGCGTGGGCTGCCTGTTGGCCTGAGACCCAGGACGGGCTTCAAAACGTCAGCTTGGAGTCATGTGTAAGTTCTCGTCGTTCCAGGCGCTGCCAGTTCTCCAGCTGTGATTTTAGGCCTGCTAGGGTGGCTCCACGGGCTCGGTTTGTTACCGGTTTTCAGGAGGAAAGAAAAGGCGAAGAGATTCAAGTCAGGAAAAGTCGGCCGATTTGGAAGACTCGGCACCGAGTTGGGGGTTTTAGATTCCACGCAAGCAGACCTCGAACAGCCCCCGACACAACAGAGGCTGAAATCGCACATCATTTGCCCCTTGAAACCCACAAAGGGGCAGGCGCGTGCCCCCCGTGAGTGCCCCTTCCTGAGTGCTGAGTAGCCAGCTGGCCAGCAAACTCCCACGAGGGGCTGCTCATCCCACGCCCCACGCCGAGCCCGGCCACCAGCCCTCCTGGGGCTCTGCTGCTGGATCCCAGGTGAGAAGCCGGGGGGAGGGGCGTGGCGCGAACGCCTCCCCCTCCACAGTGTCTGTAGCCGGGAGACCCAGGACCACCGCAGCCCGGCCCTCACTCGGCCTCGCAGACAGCTTCTGCAGCCACAGACCCTGCCGTGAGCCCCCAGCCGTCTCACCTAGCAGGGTCTTGCTTCTCCGAGCCATCCTGGGCCACCCTGGTGTGTGGTGTGCAACAAAAAGACCGCTCCAAGTCAAATGCTGCTGCTGCCTCTCCTCCTGCACCCTTTCCCTTATCGGTGGTCCTCCTGGCTGCCTCCCTCCTCCTCCTCGTCCTCCTCCTCCTCCTCTTCAGCTCACGGATCTTTGAAACCCTCCTCCCCGATCAGCACCTCAAGGGGCCAAATGTGTGTTCCCCGCGGGAGGCAGGTGCCAAGAAAGAATCCACAGTGCACATGCAGCCGGAAGTGTGTGATGCTCCCACTGCATGCTGAGCCCAGCGCCCTGCTGTGCTGGGGCTCAGGCTGCTGCAGAGTGGGGCAAAGTCCCAGGGGCAAGGGCCCACCGTGTCACCCAAGAGACGCCCACCACACTCAGCGGAGGGAGAGTGCGCCCCCCCCCATCCGCGGCGCTGACTTCTCTGAGAGCTGAGGTTTAAAACAGCGGTCCCGGCGGGAGCCTTTGATCCAGACCCTGAGTGCAATTTATGGGAAATCCTAAATGGCCTTTTATCTTTACAGCCAGAAGCTGGGCTGTGGCCGAGGGTCCCACACGTGCAGCTGCCAGGCCAGTGTGGCGCGTGAGCCCTGTCTGGAAGCAGCAGCCTGGTGTCAGGAGCGCGTCCAACCCATTGCAGTCTCACGTGCATGCATCTCCCCGTGGAGCCGCCGTTTTCTGAGCCTCGCCATGTGCCAGGTCCAGTTGCAGGGCATGCGGGCACACGGCGTCCACAGGCACACGTGAAACCATGGGGTCTTCCCACCGCAGCAGGCTCCGGGGGCTGGAGACAAGAGCCTCAGCCAGGCTCTGGGCGGGGCTGCTGCTTCCACCAAAGATGCTCGAACGTTGTGACCCCTGTGCCAGGGTCCCCCCACCAAGCGCCCCCCAAACACTTGGCTCAGAGCTGAGGTCGGTCCATGCTGAGCACAAAGCAGGCTACACCTTCTTCCCTACCTCCCAGCTTCCCCGGTCCATCCCCAGCACCGGACCGGGAAGGGGCCTGGTGCCTTGCTCCACCGTGCGACGGTGATGGGGTGGGGAGGCCGGAGACGCGCAGGACAGAGCCGTGTCTGTGGGGCGGTGCCTACCCACAGGCGTGAGTGGCCAGTCGGGAACATCTCAGACAGGGCTGGGGACAGACAGGGTCCTGTGCCTTCAAGCCTACACTGCCCAGAGCTGGGCAGCAGGGCCCGGGGCCACCCCTGACTCTGCTGCGTGCGCCCTGGGCAGAGGGACCGTGCACACTCCCAGCTGCGGCCTCTCCCTCCGATCCTGCTTGTGAACGCAGGGCCCCCAGGGGTCCCGGCCTTGCTTCCAGGGCTGGAGCGAGTCCTTCTCCCAGCCCTCCCCTTAAGGTCTGGTCACACCACGGTGTGTACAGCCGGGGCCCAGGGGAGGTTGCCGAGGGAGGAGGAGAGTGGAGAGCAGGTGGGGTGGAGCCAAGGGGAGGGGGGATGGGAGGCAGGTTCAGCCCCGGGCTGGGGCTGTCCACTTAGATTCCTGCTCCTGGCCCTGTGGGTGCTAGGGGCCTGCACGCTGACAGGACATGCCGCAGGGGCCCTGCTGACCAGCGAAGAGGTGCTTACCAATTCCTCACAACATATTCTCCACACCCAGCCTACATTTGAACTTTTACTGGTAGCTGCTGGAATCACGGACTCAAATATTTCTTACAGCGCTGGCTGGGGGCCAGCTGTGGGCAGCAGGGAGCTGGGAGCTGCCTGGGCAGAGTTCTATGTGCCGGTGAAGGGGAAGTCAGGGCTCTACACCAGAATCAAAACAGCCTGGGCAGCCAGGAAGGCTTCCTGGAGGAAGGGCTGTGAGGTTAGAGACGGGGACACTGAGTCTCCAGCTGAGTGGCTGGGGTGTTTAAGGTAGCGGTGTTCCAACTCTGAGCAGAGTGCCCGCTCGGTGGCCTGGTTTCCCTTTTGGCGTGTGCAGGGACACCCCGTGCTGGCCTATCTCCAAGAGGACTCCCTGTGCTGGCCTGTCGCCACGTCAATCTCACAATTTATACACGCATCGGGTTGGGGCAAGCCCCACACGCGCGCACACACACACACACACACACACCTGCTTCCAGTCTGAACTTGGTGACAGTCTGAATGCCAGAAACGGCCAGGCCCTGCCTGCAAAGCACCACCAGCGGTTATGAGGGTTATGAGGCACCGGGCCGGCTTTGAAATCCGACGCTTGCCGAGGGCCCTCCCAGCCTGGTGGTTTTGCTCCCCTGGGCCTCCCCCGGGGAAGCAAGGCCCTGCCTGAAGTCGAGTTTGATCAAAGCTCCCACAAACCCGAGCTGAAGCCACGACTGCCAGCATTATTAAAGCGTTTAATGCTTTTCCACGGCTCCTCCCCCGCGCAGGCCCAGACAGGCCTCCTGCCCCTCGTTCCGTACCCTCTCCTTCTAACGGGAGGAGGAGGTGGGTGGGCGGGCCGACTGGATTTCCCTCACCAGCCCACCGCCGTGCGTGCCAATTTCCGTGTTCTGGAAAGCTCCTCAGAGCAGAACAAATGCCCTCATTACGGCGTTTGCCACCGCTTCACGCCGTGTTGAACCCGCTGCTCCGTTCCCGGCACTGGCCGCGCGGTGCGCGCCTTGCTCTGGGGCTTCCTGCGTGCAAAGCAGGCTCCGCCCCGCCTGGACCCAGAGATTTGCCTATGACGTGGCGAGCAGGGTGATTGGACGTTAATCATCTGTCCCTCCAGCGAGAATGCCTGATTGTTAATATTATAATTGTGTAGAGGGGAAAAAGGAAAAAAAAAAAAACAAAACAAGCCCAGAAAACCAGTCTCCAAAATTGGAGGGTGAGGGTGCCTTCAGCTACGAGACTGAGGCCACGTCTTTGGGGGTCTCTGCGTCTCCTCCGTCTTGCATTTCCTGCTACGGGGTGGAATGGGCCGAGCTATGCTGGGCAGAGCTGGTGGGCCCAGGTGGGCCTGCCCTGGTGAGGCCCCTCTGTCCAGGAGCTCTCCCCTGGACCAGCCCCTCCTGCACCCCGCGTTCCCCAGGGAGGCGCCCGGCTCTCCCTCGCTGAAATACACCCACTCCAAGCAGCCGGTGCGCGAAGCCCAGCTGGGCTGGCTGCTGCCCCCGGCACCCGGATTCCCCTCCTGGCCGGTGAAGACGGTTTTACTGCAGCCTGCAGCCAAGTGAGAGAGAAGAGGGACGCAGTAAGCTTTTAATAAGCCCGCGTTCTGTCTGTGGACCGTGGGGGAGGAGCAAGGTTTGACTGCGCGGAGCCTGAAGCTGGCCTATGGGACATTCTTGCTGTCATGGGCTGTGTGAGTGGCTGAGTGGGGGATCTGGCCGGAACGGAAGTTTCGTGCCGTCTGGAGCACACTTGCTAATCCCGTGGCTACAAAATCCACTGAGGGGCCGAGCAGGAAGGAAATTTGGAGGAGGCTTTCCCACACTGGGCAACAGTCTTAACAGGTGCATGACCAAGAGCAGCAGCAGGGGATGAAAGGAAAGAAGTTCCTCTCCATGATCAATAATCAGAACACAATGCACAGTGCCAGAAAGGAAGACGGAATTCTCCTTCTATTTCCCCTAAAAAAATGACACACAACCGTTGACATCAGAGCAGGAGGATCAAAGAAGACGTGGCCGACACTCAGGAGAAAATGGTATCTTAAAGGCGTGCCTGGGGCCGGCGCCGCGGCTCAATAGGCTAATCCTCCGCCTAGCGGCGCCGGCACACCGGGTTCTAGTCCCGGTCGGGGCGCCGGATTCTGTCCCGGTTGCCCCTCTTCCAGGCCAGCCCTCTGCTGTGGCCAGGGAGTGCAGTGGAGGATGGCCCAGGTGCTTGGGCCCTGCACCCCATGGGAGACCAGGAAAAGCACCTGGCTCCTGGCTCCTGCCATCGGATCAGCGCGGTGTGCCGGCTGCAGCGCGCTGGCCACAGCGGCCATTGGAGGGTGAACCAACGGCAAAAGGAAGACCTTTCTCTCTGTCTCTCTCTCTCACTGTCCACTCTGCCCGTCAAAAAAAAATAAATAAAAAAAATAAATAAATAAATAAAAAGGCGTGCCTGGAAGTCAACACCATTAACCGCCCTGGGTATTCTTTTTTTTTTTTTTTTTTTTTTGACAGGCAGAATTAGTGAGAGAGAGAGAGAGAGAGAGAGAGAGAGAAAGGTCTTCCTTCCGTTGGTTCACCCCCCCAAATGGCCACCACGGCCGGCGTGCTGCACCGATCCGAAGCCAGGAGCCAGGTACTTATCCTGGTCTCCCATGGGGTGCAGGGCCCAAGCACTTGGGCCATCCTCCACTGCACTCCAGGCCACAGCAGAGAGCTGGCCTGGAAGAGGGGCAACCGGGACAGAATCCGGTGCCCCAGCGTCCCAGGTTTTCTTCCCTCTAGGTTTTTTCTTGTTTGTGATGCTGTAAGCTCTTTAAAATGTGATTTGTGGGGCTGGCACTGTGGTGTATCGGGTAAAGCCACCACTGCAGTGTCAGCATCCCATACGGGCACAACAGGTTCAAGTCCCGGCTGTTCCACTTCCAATCCAGCTCTCTGCTATTGCCTTGGAAAGCAATGGAAGATGGCCCGAGCCCTTGGACCCCTGCACCTGTGTGGGAGACCTGGAAGAAGCTCCTGGCTTCAGATCAGCCCAGCTCCGGCTGCTGCAGCTATCTGGGGAGTGAACCAGCAAATGGAAGACCTCTCTCTCTCTGCCTCTGCCTGCCTGTAATTCTACCTTTCAAATAAATAATAAATCTTGAAAAAGACTCTGTGATTTGTTGTGTTTTCTCATCCGAGATCATACTCATTCTCCTGTTGAACTGTGTGTTCTGTATTTCTTTTTCTTAAAAAGAGTTTCCTAACCAAACCGGGGTGCAGTCCTGGCCAAGCGGCTGGCACCTGCTGAGGGCCGCACACGGACGTGAACATGAGGGTCAGGTCGCAAGGATGGCTCCACAACCTGGCTTTCTGAAGTGCCTTTGGGAAGGAGAAGCAGCGCTTGTTCACGCCTTGAGAGCAATGGTTGGGCAGTGAAATGACCTTGCTTGGAGTGGGAAACAGCTGGCGCCTTGTGCTGGTGCCCTGCTAGCTTACACTTTTAAAGAAAGATTTATTTATTTATTTGAAAGTCAGAGTTACACAGAGAGAGAAGGAGAGGGAGAGGGAAAGAGAGAGAGAGAGAGAGAGAGAGGTTTTCCATCGGCTGGTTCACTCCCCAATTGGCTGCAACGGCTAGAGCTGCGCTGATCCGAAGCCAGGAGCCAGGAGCTTCTTCTGGGTCTCCCACACAGGCGCAGGGGCCCAAGCACTTGGGCCATCTTCCACTGCTTTCCCAGGCCACAGCAGAGAGCTGGATATGAGCTGGATATATGCCCATATGAGATGGCGGCACTGCAGGCTGCGGCTTTACCAACTACACCGCAGCACCGGCCCAACTTATACTTTGAATGTCACTGATCCTCGGAATCCCAGACCAGAAGGGCCATGCAGTGACTGTGCAGGATTCCCTGGGCATGGGGCCAGTGCACGTGGCTTTGGACAGCAGGAGCAGGGAAAGGACTTGGGCTCTAAGAAGGGACACAGACTTTAGGGGGTCCAACTGCACTTGGAGGGACCCAGGGCATGCGGAGCAGTGTCCCCAGGGCTGGCCCTGCCTACCCTTTGGTTCCAGCCTGGTGTCACCCCAGCAGCTCTGACCCCCATACGGCTCCACCAGCTCCCGAGCCTCCTGTCGTGGCCACTCCCCACCAGGTTCCAAATCGGGGTGGTTCAAATCCTCCAAGGTTTTTGTTTCTCAGATCGCGTCTCCATTCTGCCCAGCCACCTTTCGGGTTCGTTCCTGCCATCCCACGTCCACCCTGGCTGGTGTTGACCCACGGCAGGCCCTGGACCAGGCCACCTGTCCCCCTGGGGGCACTGACGGATGAGACCGTGTGGCGAAGGCACAGGAAGCTCTCTGCTGCCTTTCCCCCATGCAACAAGCGGTCATCCCAGAAGACAGGTCCAGCCGACTGAAAAGCATCCTCAGTTGTGCTTGCTTGTTTATGCCCCTCAAGTATGTGGGCGGTGAGTGAGTGAGGATGGGATAGGGGTGCTGGGACGTGGGCCTGAGCCGTGGAGGGAGGCAGCCCCCGGGAGCCCCCCGCCATCCTGACCTGCTGTTCTGATGCCTTCTTTGCAGTTCAAAGAAGAGTTTCCACTCAGGCCAGCGGCTGTGACCCGCCCCTCCCACCTCCAGACCCCATCGCCAAACTGAATGGAAGGCCAAGGGGTCAAGAGACGGCAATGGGTCCCCCCTCTGAGAGCGGAGGCCGTGGCCTTCCCTGGGTGGGGGTAGCTGCTGGGATTTGGAGAGCGAGCCAGAGCCCGGAACAGTGGTAGAAGGAGGCTGGCCCAGGCCGCCTCGGGCTCTGTAAGCTTGCAGGCCCCTCTCTGGATCTCAGGTTGCCTTCCAGGGTGCGTTTGGGGCCGGGTGTGCATAGGGCCGCTCTAGAACTGGGCTCTCCGCTGGCATTTCCAGCACACGGCTCAACGCACCTGTCACCAGAGGAGACACGAGGCCACAGAGCGGGGCCATGGTGTGAGGCTGCAGGGCGCCCACAGGGCCCTGCCTAAGACTCCCGAGGGTTTCCAGTCAGTGGGGGAGGGGGTGAACTAACCAAACGCACGGGAGGTCAGGGGAGGTAGCTAGAGGGGCGTGAGATCCCCGGGGCAAAGGAAGACAGAGAGGCCGGACACCAGAAAGGCTCTGCGCTCGCTCTGTGCCCTGAGCAGGGCCGTTTCCAGTCTGAGAAACCCTGGGCCGACCATGGAGTTGGTTGGCAGCTGAAGGAGGCCGTTTTCCCAGAGCCAGATGGTGGGCTGTGCCAGGAGGAGGAGACGGGGGTCCTGGGAAAGTCCCCTGCTTGGGGTCCTCCTGGGACAAGGACCTTCCCCAGGGGTTCCCCGAGGCCATGTGCCACCTGTGGGCCTCCTCCCCCACCGCCACCCCCTTTCTCTGCCAGTGCGTTGGCCTGATGGAGCCAGGAAGTGATGCTGGCAGAAAGCTGCGCACACCCAGCCCCTTCCCGGAGGCGAACCCGGGACCGAGAGACTGCAGTCCCCTCCATGTGGACTGCGGGGACGGCAGATCAGAACCAGGAGGGCTGTCACTGCCCCCAAAGGGACCCAGTGGAGAGGGTGGGAGAGGCTGGGGGTTGGGAACGGGGGAGGTCAGAGGAGGAGATGGTCAGGGATGGCATAAGGGAGGTGGGAATCGGAAGTTTTCCAAGGTGCAGGGAAGGGCAGAGCCGTCCTGGGGGGCGTGGAGCGGCACAACCCCGCTCTGAGCACCCACGCGCTGTCCACGGGGTTCCAGCGGGGCTGCAGCAAGTGCAGCGCAGGGGAGGGGGCGACGCGAGCAAGGTGCCACTCACCAACCCCAAAGGAAAAGGCTGGCAGATGGCGCTAAGTGCCACCAAAACCTTCCGTGTGGTCTAAACGAAATTTTTTGGTTGATGTTGTTTTATAAAAATAAGGAAACAGTCAAAGTGAAAAGACAAGCCACCCACTCAGAAAAAATCATTTCCCCAACAGTTCCCAGGGAAGATTTGAAAAATCCCAAAAAGTCGAAAGAAAATGCCCATGTGCCGCCCCTGCGGGGATGGGGGATGGGCCAGCCAACCTGCCGCCCCCTGTCCTCGGAAGCCCTTCCCAGTGGATTTCAAATGGAAGACAAAATCCACAGAATGATATTGTGTGACATGTGAGAATTACATGAAATTCAAACCGGAGTGTCCGTAAATAAAACGTTATTGGGAACAGGCGGGCCCATTTGTTTACGATTTCTTTTGCTGCTTTCCCGACATGGTGGCAGAGCTGAGTGTTTGCGACAGGGGCCACATGGCCTGCAGAATGTGGAAGATATTGGCTGCCTGGCCCTCTAAGAAAAACACTGCAGTTAGCGTTTCGCTGCACTGGCCTTGCTGCACTCTTGTACCTGTCCAGCTAGGAAGAGAGGTATCTGCAAACCAATTACCAACAAAGGGTTAATATCCAAAGGCAGTTGAGCAGGAGGGTGACCCAGCTTCTTCCGGAGGCCACCCCCAAGGACGTGGGAGGGACCAGAGGGAAGAGAGGTAGCCAGCTTGTCCCCTCCTGGTTTCCGTGTGCTTTTGGAATCGTTGGACGGAAGGGCTGTTTCCACGCCTGTCTTTTTTCCTGGTGTGGGACTGAGTGCCTATTATCTGAGATGCTTGGGACCAGGAGGGTTTCAGGGTTTGGAAAGTCTGCATCGACTTTCCTGGCTGAGCACACGAATCCCCAAACCCGAAACCTGAAAAGTTCCCCAATGGGAACAATTTTGAAGTGTCATGTTGGAGCTCAGAGAGTCCTGGATGAAGGATGCTCAACTCATACTGGGCGGGGCCAGTTGGATGTTGCAAACACACGGATTTCCCACAGGGGTTACTAGGTAGAGACTTTACACTCCTAGGGGGCAGGGGCCATGCAGCACCATTGAGGGTCCGATGCTGGCCTGGTGTGACCGCATTAATGCTTGGTAATGAATGAGTAAGCGAATCTGTAGCAGCCGGCCTTGTGGTGCAGGGGATTAAGCTGCCGCTCACAATGCTGATATTCCACTTCCAGTTCCAGTGCTGGCTGCTGCTAATGTGAGTGAGAACATAGCAGAGGACGGCCCGAGGGCTGGGGCCCCTGCATCCACGTGGGAGACTTGGATGAAGCTCCTGGCTCCTGGCTTCAGCCTAGCCCAGCCCTGGCTGTTGTGACCATTTGGGGAGTGAACCAGTAGATGGAAGATTCTCTCTCTCTCTCTCTCTCTCTCTCTCTGTCCCCTTCTCCCTCTCCCTCTCCCCTTCCTTTCCCTTTCTCTCTCTCTGTCACTCTACATTTCATATAAATACATCTTTAAAAAAAAAAAAAAAGCCGATTTCTAAGTAGGAGATGGGTCAGCCACCCTTGCTTCATGAAGGCCCTGGGCCTGCTGGCCCCCTGTCCCTGGAACAATGGTAGACAGCTTGACCCTGAGGGGAGGTGCCAATTGAACCAGCCATGGGTCCTGGAAGGGGCCTCGGGGATGAGCCCGAGGGTCCCTGCACCTGTGGAGGCGATGCACGGTCCTCACAGGTGACTCCCCCAGGGAGACCTCGGCGCCATCCAGGAGGAAGCACCACATGCCTGGTGTGGGTGTCCGCCGTCCCGTGTTGGTTTTCTAAGTGGATCCTGGAAACCAGCACCCAAGCCCTGCCATAAAAGGCGATGTGATTGCAAACAGGTGTCTCAGAATCGCGTATTACAGTCTACGGTGCCAGAGCAGCCGTTGTAAGAAAGAACAGAAGAGCGGCTGGTTTGGGGCAGAGGGAAAGATCAGAAAGGCGGAGTAATTGGGCCGTTGTGAGCGGCTGGCACGGCACCCAGCTCCAGACGCCGCTCCCCTGCCGCCCCTGAAACAGTGCGTGCTGTTCTTTGATGATGAAACGCCTTCCCCAACATGGAAAATTAATTGGGCGTACCCTGGAGGGGCTGCTTGGGTTAGAGTTCTTTTTTATGTTTTTCATTTTGGTGAGTTGGAAAGGGTGAACTGCGTTCTGCTCACTCGTGCGGCATCCATTAACAAGGGAAAAGAGCATACAGTGGGTGTCTATTACATGCTCCACCCTGTGCCAACAGCTCCTTCTCATCCACTCACCCCTCCCTCCTTCCCTGCCTGCCTTCTTCCCTGCCTGCCTTCTTCCTTCCTTCCTTCTCCTCCTGCTGCTGCTGCTTCTTCTTCTTCCTCTCTCTCTCTCTCTCTCTCTCTCTCTCTCTCTCTCTCTCCCTTCCTGCAGTGTCACAGTTTCGGCTTCCAGGATTGCTGGTCAACCAACCTCTGCACTTCCCCCCCACACCCCGCCCCGCACCAGTGAGTGGTTTAAGATCGATCATGTGACTCCCTCGGGGTTGATCTCAGGACACATCTTCCGAGCTTCTGGAAAGCGTTCTTAGGGCTTTGTTTGGGACCTGCTATCAGTGGCCACACAATGCTGCGAATGTAATACGTGCCACTTTAAGAGGACTCATTTTATGTTACATGAGCTTCACTCAAAGAGCACAGCAGCCCAGGTCTGTTCAGCATCCTGCTCCTGCCACCCAGTCACGTCCAGCCCATGGTGGCTATTCAGTAACGGCAAGTGTTTTAGCTCCCGGATCCCACTGAATGTTGAGAACGGCTCCGAGAGACGTGCTGCATTGTCCGAGTTTAAAGAAGGGGGAGTTCGGGAACTTTCCCAGGGTCACAGAGGGAAGCATCCAGGTCTCCTGATCAGATTCTTGCTTGTTCTAGTTCGCCACGGAGCTGTCCAGTGCCAGCCCAAGGATGAGGCCTGGGAGTGGGCCTGGGAAGCTCACTGCGGGGTTAGGTGAAAACGTTGCATTTGTAGAAGTGCCGGCTCACGTGCGAGCTCCGGACACCCACACGGCTTCCATTTGATTTCATGCTGGCCTTCTAGTGAGCTTCTTGCCGCAGCCCTGCGTGGGGGGGGTGTGTTCACACTTCAGAGACGGGGCAGGTGCAGCAGGAGCGGGGCGGGGATACACACTGACACTCACCCATTGCTGTGCGGATTGGAGGATTAAAGCCTTGACACTCCCCTGTGCTCTGTAGGGCACCGTCCATGGTGCGCGGTCAGCCGGTCAGGCGTCACCGCTGGGGCTCTGGGGAGGGGAATTAATCATCTCACTTAATTCTTTTTTAAAAAGATTTCTTTATTTATTTTGAAAGTCAGAGTTACACACACACACACACACACACACACAGAGATTGGTATCTTTCATCCTCTGGTTTACTCTCCAGATGGCTGCAATGGTCAGCACTGGACCAGGTCAAAGCCAGGAGCTAGGAGCCCCTGATACAGGTGGGCAAGCACCTGCTGTGGGGTGGATCAGTGAGAAAGGGGCCCGAGTGGGCGTGGAGAGGCTGAAGGTGGTTCCCACCCCCAGAGGACAGAAGGTGGTCCCGGGCAGTGATGGGGTCTCACTTTTGTAGATCTAGGTGCGGGGTTCCCTCCTCATTCACACCTCAGAGGGGGTGAGATTGCCATGACTACGATCTCCCCCCCGCTGTCGCCAGAGTGGGCTGTTTGAGGTGCGTATTTGTGCTCAAATAGGTGATTAGAAACTCTACACAGTGGATTCTAGGGTCCACATTCAATTTTTAGCCAATTCCCCCTGTTCTTTATAAAGCCACAGGCTCGAGGCCTCAGCCCTGCCATCAGGAAGGAGCAGCGATCCAGCAAGGTGATACTATAGCAGTGACAGCTGGGGACCTGGGGCCCAATTGCGTAGAAAGTTGGCAGACACGTGAGTGGCTGCAAGTTAGATGAATGGCATCTGAACTCCGTGGGTAAAACTTCTCTACTTCCTGATTTGTTCTTATTCTGAATCCATGTATTAATAATCCAGGACATGGTGCTGTTCCATGAAGGTAGTTTATAGGAACAGAAGCCTGGAAAAGCCAGCTCCATGTGCAACTGTAGGGCAGTGCTTAGCGAAAGTGGAGCACACACTTAACAGACGGCAGGCAGCTGTTAGGCGGTGCACTCGTGACGACTGAAGTGACAGGGATACGCTTCCAATGTCAAGTAGAAAGAAGCACTCGAAGTGGAATGTGCACGGATTCTGTTCTACAAAAACCATGCAAACCTTCTGTGCAGAGCGGAGTCGGAGCCTGCATCACGTCTGGGAGAAGATGCACCTGTTTCTAAGAATGCGCGCTCTTCTGGGGGGAGGGGTCCCAGGGTCCGACTAGTGTGTGTCAATTTGCATGAAGGTGGGTCCCAGCCCTGCGCCGTGGACTAAGCCTCAAACAGAAGAAGCTGCAGGTGGCCCTGAGCGCTGCTTTCAAGTTGGACATAGTCGTTCTGGTGGCCAAATGTCCTGGAGAACGGAGAGCAGGTGCACTCTCAGCCTCCAGGGCAGAGACCCCCGTGGCGGCTCCACTGTTAGGCTGCTGCGGCACCTGAGATGTTGCTGCTCTCGGTGGAGGTGGTGGCAAAGCACCTGCCCCTGTGGAGGTCTCAGAGGTAGACAGCACCAAGGACAGGGCTGAAACATGACAGATACCGCATGATATCAAAGGGGCACATTCAAGACACAAACAGGGCACTCCAGGGAGTGTGTGTGTGTGTGTGTGTGTGTGTGTAATTCCACAGGCTAGGGCAGAGCCAGAGAAGTAATGTGCTTGTGCTGTGGTAGCCCACAGAAGTCTGAGTGAGTCACACCCAAAAAGTATAGGGGAAACCCTGTCCAAACACGGACAGTGGAAAAGGCACACAAAGGTTTACGGATTCTGGAGAAGACAGGTGATCTCTTTTTTTAAAAAAATATTTATTTATTTGAGTGGCAGATTTACAGGGAGAGGGGAAGAGAGAGAGAGAGAGAAAGAGAGAGAGAGAGAGAGGTCTTCTATCCACTGGTTCACTCCCCAAATGGCCATGGCAGCCAGCTCTGGGCAAGGCGAAAGTCAAGAGCCAGGAGCTTCTTTAGGGTCTTCCACGAGGGTGCAGGGGACCAAGGACTTGGGCCATCTTCTGCTGCTCTCCCAGGAACATTAGCAGGGAGCTGGGTCAGAAGTGGAGCAGCTGGCCAGCGCCGCGGCTCACTAGGCTAATCCTCCACCTTGCGGTGCCGGCACACCGGATTCTGTCCCGGTTGCCCCTCTTCCAGGCCAGCTCTCTGCTGTGGCCAGAGAGTGCAGTGGAGGATGGCCCAAGTGCTTGGGCCCTGCACCCGCATGGGAGACCAGGAGAAGCACCTGGCTCCTGCCATTGGATCAGCGCGGTGCGCCGGCTGCAGCGCGCCGGCCGCGGCGGCCATTGGAGGGTGAACCAACGGCAAAAGGAAGACCTTTCTCTCTCTCTCTCTCTCTCTCTCTCTCTCACTGTCCACTCTGCCTGTCAAAAAAAAAAAAAAAAAAAAAAAAAAAAAAGAAGTGGAGCAGCAGCCAGGACTCGAGCCAGTGCCCGTGAGGGATGTGGGCACTGTAGACAAGCAGCCTAACCCGCTGCGCCACAACCCCCACCCCAGAAAACATGATCTTAACCACACACACCCCCTCAGCATGTGCTCCAAGTGTCCTGGGACAAACCATGTGCCTGTGCAGCCGGTGACTGGTAACAGCCTCAAGCATTCCCCCAGGGACACACCAAGCAGACGTGAAACACGCCTTGCTATCCTCACACACAAGCCCCCAGCCCCAACCTCTCCCAGGCTCAGAGGCCAGCACCATGGCCCTGCCTCTCCCCCTAGCCTCCCCCCACCCCTGCCAGCAAACCCCTCGTCCAGTGCCCACACCCCTCGGGCTTGCTTCCCAGCTCCCTGCTGTCAAAGGGCTTGGCAGGTGCAGCTGACCCCTCTACCAAGACGCTCTTCCCGGGCCAGGTCTCAGCTCACTTGGTGCCCTCCCCTCGTGGAGTGCATCTCAATGCCTCCGCCTTCAGTCAGTAAGCCCACTGCCCCCTGCCTTTTCCCTGCACAGAACTTCCGGTTTATCATGGTAGCTGTAAATCATTCCGTGAGTTCGCTCTCTCGGTTCCCTGCTGGACTGTGAGCTTTTTGAGGAGCGGGGTTGTGAGTGCTGGCCCTGCGTTTTCTCATCAGATGCACAGGACAGGTCCTGGGAAAATATTTGCTGGCTGGGTGGACAGGATTGTTCAGGGCGGGGGCAGAGAGGAGGGATCCCGAGGGGGCAGCAGGGAAGAGATATGGACCACAAGCCTCTGGATGTGTGTCTGCCCTATAGATCTACAAGCTGCCCACTCCTATGGAGCCTCAGCCTGGACCCACAGGGACCCGAATCCCTGTCTCTAGAAGCTAACCCTGGAGGGCAGGAGCTAACAGAAACAGACAAGTGACCTCTCCCTGCCTCTCGCACTGCACTCAGGGCAGAGGACCAGAATTCTGGCTCCCTGGGCCCTGGGCCCTCAGAGTACCTGAAAGGCCCCCTGAGGGGAGGGGCCAGCCTCTGAGAGCTCACTGCTTAGGGTGTGGAACAAACAGGGGCTTCTACGCTAATTCTCTCCCCATCCCAGTGGCCGGAGCGCTGAGATCAAGGTTCCAGTAGGGTTGCTTTCTTGGCTTGGAGGTAGCTGGCCATGCTCACGCGATCCTCACTCTCTGTACGTGATTGTCCATCCACGTCTTCTTCCTCTAAGGCCTATGCTGATAACCTGCTGTTAACATCACTATCTCAGTACAGACCCCACATCCAGGGACAGGCATTTGGCCTAGCAGTTATGATGCTGCTAGGGGTTCCTCCATCCCATAACTGGTTGTCTGGGCTCAAGTCCTGGCTCCACTTAAAAAAAAGATTTATTTTATTTATTTGAAAGGTAGAGTTACAGAGAGAAAGCTAGAAACACGGAGAGAGAGAAGTCTTCCATCCGCTGGTTCACTCCCCAGTTGACTACAACAGTCAGTGCTGCGCCGATCCGAAGCCAGGAGCCAGAAGATTCTCCTGGGTCTCCCACGAGGGTGCAGGGGCCCAAAGACTTGGGCCATCTTCCACTGCTTTCCCAGGCCATATCAGAGAGCTGGATCAGAAGTGGAGCAGCTGGGACTCAAACCAGTACCCATATGGGATGTTTTTACCAGTTGTGCCACAGTGCTGGCCCCCTGGCTCCACTTCTTATCCCAGCTTATCGCCAGTGCACATCCTGGGAAGTAGCAGGTGACAATCCAAGTAGTTGGGTTCCTGCCATTCACTGAGTTCCCAGTCCTAGTTTCAATCTGACCCAGTCGTGGCTACTGCAGGTCCTTGGGGCGTGAACCAGCTGATGGGCGCTGGCTGTCTCTGTCCCTTCCTCCTTCTTTGCCTTTCAAATGATAACAGAACACCCTATGCCCAAATTCTGAGGGCCCAGGAGGGGGTGGTTAGGACTTCCCCACTGGAGTCTGGGGAATTCAGTTCAGATCAAAACAGAAGTGCGGGGGTCCACAAGTGAGCCTCACCCCACTCCCTGTTATGTAGCCTGGGGGCAGCAAGAGAGGAGCAGGGCGGGCCCTCCATGGAAACCCCAGCGAGGACCCTTCCTGACCTCCCCCACCCCGATGGTGCCCAGCCAGGAGCTCTCCGAGAACCCTGGGGCTAACAGCTTGACTTGGGCAAATAAAGGCACAGTGCAGGCTCTGGCATCTCTGACTAGAGCTCATCAGTGCGTTGTGGGTCGCAATCCAATCGTGGGATCAGTGGAAAGACACTCTCGGTGCAACCTGGTGGCACCCTGGCCCTTGCATTCACACCAGCCAGCCAGCCAGCCAGCAGGGCCTCTTATGAAAAACAAGAAATTCCAGCAAGGGATTAATGCCTTAATTAGAAATGCAGCTTGGAAATGCAAAGGTTATTCAGAAGGGGAAAAGATACATGCTAATAAGAGCCACGCTATTAACAACAGAATAAAGATGCATTGTTGGCGGCAAAGTTTTCCAGGTTTGGTAATGCAAACCACCTGGTCTGCGTGCGGGCGGGCTCCATGGAGACGGAGCGGGGCTGGCGCTGTCGCATGAGGCTGATCCCGTCTCTGATGGTGCTCCCTGCCCATCTCAGACTTCCTGGGGAGGACAACCAGTGGCCGGAAACCACCTGCGGGACTGTGGGGCCTGTGCCTGTTTGCTGGCGAGCACGCTCTGGGGCTTTGGAAAGCGCCCCGACACTGCCAGGCCCATTGTACAAGGCGGGCTCCTGGAGCACTTGTAGATCCATCGAGCGAGACCAGAGCATGGCAGTGCTGCAGGGCAGCAGGGAATTCTGGGAAGGATCTTCCAGCGTTGGCCTGGCAAAGCCCCTCCTCTCTCGGTGATGAGGACACGGCCCCGAGCGTGGCATGGCAGCAAGGCGCCTGTGAACCTGACCCGTCCACGGCTCTGACCTCCATGGGCACTTTGCTCAAGGCGTTTCATCTTCACAGTCATCTTGCGAAGCACTGGCACACTCACCTTTCACTGAGCAAGAAACAAAGGTTCAGAGAGGTTAAGAAATGCAGCCCAGGTCATGGAGCTAGCAAAGTGGCAGAGCTGGGATTCAGACCCACAGCCGCAGCCCTCCTCCCGGAGAGAGGCAGCAGGGCAGGAGCCCCAGAGCTGCAGGGGTGTGTGGGTCAGCGATCCCTCCCAATGCCCCTTAGGGCTCAAACGCCAGCGACCTGGGTCAGGCTCTTCCATGAACTCAGCAGCTGTGCCCGCGGGTCTCTTCCCGGTGCCCCGGGCTGCCTGCCATCCCGCGGTGTGCCCAGCAAGCGGCTTCCCAGTGTGCTGTGTCATCTTGTGGAAGGAGTAGAGAGGGTGGGGGCAGCCATCCCTCCCAGACCCTTCCTTTTTATGCCCCCAGGACAAGAATCCCGGAGTTCAGGTGATATTGGACAGGTTCTAGCAGCCAGTGGGACAACCAGGACCTGGGTGGAACCCCTGCAGGGTGGGTGTAGGGCAACTCGGCCTCTGGGGAAGCTGAGGCCACGCCCTAATGCTCTGCCAGCCTGGTCCAGGCCGGAGGCTGCAGAGCCCAGCTCCTACCTGCCGTGGTACCCAGGTCTCTGGGGAACGTCATGTAGTCCCTCCTTGCACTCCTCCGTGGACAAAGAGCCCTGAGCTGGTGAGGACCTACCTTGCTGTTGTCCCCAGCTGAATCCCACCCCCTCTAACCTCCCTTCCCCTTCCAGGGCCCCCTGGGCTCCTGCGTATTTTTCCATAGGAAGCAGTGCAGTCACTTTAGGGCTGTGTGGCCTCATCCTGGAGCTCTCTGGGCCCCGGTGTCTTGCCCGTGGAGTGTGGAGGTGAAGGTACCTGCCAGCCAGCAGGGGCTGCTCCCCGACACAGGGCAGACTCCGAAACAGAGCCCCGTGCCGCCACCTCCAGCTGGGTCCCACGCTGCTTGGCTCCTCCAGGCCAAAACCCCCAGACCCCGATCTCACTCTCCGTGGTACTTGACCTCTCAGTGCAGTGTGCTCATGCCCCCTCCCCTATCTTGGCCCCTGCCTTCCCAGGGGGAGGCCCAAAGCTCCACGTGGTCCCCACTCAAGGCATCTCGGGACAGTCCTGGCCTCATCTGGACCCTGGCCATCAGTCAGCACTCCTATTTCTTGGAGAACTGTGGTTGGGGAGAAGAAGGGAAAAGAGAAGCAGGAAGGGGCAGGAAGGCCTCTGTAGACACCAGGGTGGGAGCCGGCTGTGCCTGGGTCACGTCCAGCCTCTGCTCCTTGCCAGTCTCCCGGAGCTCGGCTTTGTGGTGTGCAAAGTGGCAATGAGTCTTCATTTGTAGGGTTGCTATGGAGATAAAAGGAGAACACGTTTGCAAGCATCTGATGTACAGCAAGTGCTCAACCACTGCTGTCTGACCCTGTGCTTGTTATTAAGTGTGCTTGGCCTTGGACTGAGAGAACCTAGAGCTTCTGTTTTGCTTTGCTTGTCTGTTAGCCAGGATCTCTCTCTCTCTCTCTCTCTCTCTCTCTAAAAGCATTTTATTTATTTGAGAGGCAAAGAGTCACACAGAGACAGACCTCTTACGTGTGGATTAGTTCCCCAAAATCCCACAACAGCTACAGCTGGGCCCACTGAAGCCCAGAGCTGGGAATCCAATCTGGATCTCTCATGCGGGGAGCAGGGACCCAAGGACTGGAGCCATCGCCGCTGCCTCCCAGGGTGCGCATCAACAGGAATGTGGAGTCCAGAGCTGGGGGCTGGAGCAAGGCATTGGACCCAGGTACTCCAAGGTGGATGCTGGTGTCTTATCCACCAGCCTGGGTGCCCCCTCCAACAGGAGTTGCTTGAAGAGACCTTTGGACATCTGGGTATCCCTGCCCCAAACCTGAACTGGGTGTGAACAGCTCCAAGGCCCGGGGGGTGGCCCCTGTCCAGGTTGCTGCAGCTCAGAGCAGGGCAACCCTGCCTTCAGCTATAGAAAGGCAGCAGGAAGACCTGGGGGAAGGAGGTGGCACTGCTGAAACAGGGCAAGGAATAAAGAAACCTCCATCTATTAGACAGGCTGCGGTTCTAACCAGCGCTTCCTCAACAGAGCCTATTTGCATGTTTCCTGGTGCTAAGCCAGTGTGTTAATTAGGCAAATAATATATTTTTGGAAAAGATTTATTTATTTACTTGAAAGAGTTACACAGAGAGGGAAGGAGAGGTGCAGAGAGAGAGAGAGAGAGAGAGAGATCTTCCATCTGCTGGTTTAGTTGCCAAATAGTTGCAATGGCTGGAGCTGCACCGATCTGAAGCCAGGGGCCAGGAGCTTCTTCTGGGTCTCCCAGGTGGGTGCAGAGGCTCAAAGACTTGGGCCATCTTCTACTGCTTTCCCAGGCCATAGCAGAGAGCTGGAAGGGAAGTGGAGCAGACAAGACTCAACCCAGTGCCCATATGGGATGCTGGCACTGCAGGTGGCGGCTTTACCCGCTGCATCACAGTGCTGGTCCCTTAGGCAAATAATATTAATCATGATATTCACTCTGGGAAAGCTAAGTTGTGAAGGAGAAGGTGGAAGTGACAGTTTAGGTGGGGCAGGCAGGAGTGCGGAGGGGTGCTCCCAGGCAGCGTGGGAGAGAGGGAAGAATGGGTTGTGGGGGGCAGGCAGCCTGCGGGCAGTGTCCTGGAGGGCAGGGGCCTGGGGGCTAGGGGGCTGGTGGGGGGCGGTGAGCCGGGGTCTGCCTTGCTGTCTGAGCGTCCACACTTCTCTGAGCTTCAGTGTCCTGGTCTGTACCTCGGGATGGACACGGTCCCTCCCTGACACCAGGCAGGAGCACCCCCACGAGCCTCTGTGCCCCGCGCATGATGCCAGGAAGAGGTAAGCCGCCGGGAGGTGCTCCCTCCCCGCCCCTGTCCTGCCAGCGTTCACTGCCCTGTCCTCTTGTTGTATTTTTCAAAGACTTACTTATTTGAAAGCAGAGTGACAGACACAGAAGGAGAGAGAAAGGTATAACTTCCATCTGCTGGTTCACTCCCCAGCAGGGAGCCAAGAACTCCATGTGGGTCTCCCACGTGGGTGCAGGGGCCCAAGCACTTGGGCCATTTTCCGCTGCTTTCCCAGGTGCATTAGCAGGGAGTTGGATCAGAAGCAGAGCAGCCAGGACTTAAACCCTTGTCCAATAGCTGGCTTATCCTACAGCTCCTCCATGCCTTCCCCAACCCTGTCCTTTTCATAGCTTTGGGTCCTCCGCTGAGAAGAGAGCAGAGCAGAGAGGGGATGGGAAAGTGCCAGGATCCTGAGCCTCAGCTGCCCAAGTCCCCCCACTGAGAAAGCTTCAGCCAGACCACCAGGACCCCGGCCCCAGGGAGCCCGCAGGTGAGGCCAGGGGTCGTCATGGAGGAAGCACACCAGCCTCGTGTGAGTCACGAGGACAGATGCAAACCCCGCTCCTGCTGCTCCTCCACAGGTCTCTGGTTCGGGGCAGTGGAGCCTCAGTGTCCCCACCTGAGTGAGGCTGCCGGGCCGCCCTGAAGGGCTGTGTGGGTCCTAGGGGCTGGTGCACCCCCCTCTAGCACCCACCCTGCTGTGACCCTGGGTCTCCCGGTGGCCCGGGCAGAAGCGCCTGTGGGTCATGGCCTGGCCCACGCTTGCTGCCTGCAGCCTGGGCTGTTCTAGATCCTGGTTCTGAGTAGGAGAGGGAACAGGACACGGGGGGACCCCAGCACCCCTCCCCCCGGCTCCTGCCCTTACTGTGGGGAGAGCCCCTTGTTACAGGAAGCACGGCTGCCCCAGGAATCCTCATCCCTACCAAGGAGCTTAGCCATTCCTGAGCTGCTGCCACTGGGGGGTACTGGGGACACTGGGCTGTACTGGGGACACTGGGGTGTTCTGGGGACACTGGGCTATACTGGGGACACTGGGCTGTACTGGGGACACTGGGGGGTACTGGGGACACTGGGGGGTACTGGGGACACTGGGCTGTACTGGGGACACTGGGGTGTACAGGGGACACTGGGCTGTACTGGGGACACTGGGGTGTACGGGGGACACTGGGGGATACTGGGGACACTGGGCTGTACTGGGGACACTTGGGGATACTGGGGACACTGGGCTGTACTGGGGACACTAGGGGGTACTGGGGGCACTGGGCTGTACTGGGGACACTAGGGGGTACTGCAGACACTGGGGGGTACTGGGGGCACTGGGCTGTACTGGGGACACTGGGGGGTACTGGGGACACTGGGATGTACTGGGGACATTGGGGACATCCCCAGGAGTCCTGCCCTGCTAAAGCAGAGGGATGAAGATTAGCTTGTGCCCACCCAATACATATACACACACATGCACAAGCACATACATGCACACGCATGCATGTATACATGTGTATACACGCACACATATATGTACACACACACACAATACACACATGCACCTGTGAGGGGCAGGAGGACCTGAGCCACTCTGAGCAGCCAGGCCACGATCGCTAGAGAGAGTCGGGAGGATGCTGCTGGCCCATGGGAGGGCCGTGGGGTTGGGGGCCGTGGCAGCAGGAAGCAGGGTGACAAGAAAGCAAGATAAGGAGCTCCCTCCCGAGTGGTGGCCTTAGTGATCAGCCCGCAGGCCTTCTTCCTCCCCAGGACCGGGAGCTGCGTGTGACACCCATGGCCTTGGCTGCACCTGCGGGTGCTGCCTGACCAGCCGGCAGTGCGCACTCCTCTTGCCTTCGGGGTCCGACACTTCCAGCTGAACCATGCAGTTCCTGGGCCCAGTCCTGCCTTTCTGGAATGCACGGAAACACAGCTGGCTTTGTAGCCCCTGAAGCCCGCTGCCACGGGCCCTGTGCCTCTCCTCTGCTGGATCTGGGACCCCCCCCCACTTTCAGATTCCGGAGTGCCCCGATGGGCACCTACTACTTGTCAGGCACTGAGGCAGGCGTCTTCCATCGCGGTGGCTCTTGGTTCCACAGCCAGCGGCAGGGGATAGGGTCACGGCCCCCTTTTCATAGTCAAGAAACCTGAAACTCAACCCTCTGAGGCTTACCCAAGCTTTCTCAGTGAGTGAGTCATCAGAGCCTGGTCAGGGTGGTGCACCCCGCAGTCCTGTAAGCAGAAACCCCAGGTTTCTGTTTTGGGGTTGGCTCTGTCTTGTTTTTGATTTGCTGTTGTTGTTGTTGTTTTTAAACTTGGAAGCCATAGAGACAGCTTCCATCTGCTGGCGCCTCTCCCAATGCCCGTAATGGCCAGGACTGGACTGGGCTGAAGCCAGGAGGCAGGAACTCAACCCAGGTCTCCCACATATGTGAGCCATCACCTGCCGCCTCTCAGAGTGTTCAGGAATCTGGGATCTGGAGCTGAGTCCAGGATCTACCCCAGGTACTCCAATGCGGGGTAAGAGCATCTTAGCCGGCACCTCAATGGCTAGACCAGATGCCTGTCTCTTGACTGGTTTGCATATAACATGCACCTGTGTAATTCTCGTACAAGCCCTGTGACATCCTGCCCATTGCAGAGACAAGAGACCAAGCCCTTGGCAGTCCCAGGTCTGCCCTTCTGTATTCTATGCAAAACGAACCCGGTTATTCTGGCCCCTGCGGGGCGCCGTAACCACGGCAGACCCAGGAGAACTCTGCCTCTAGTGCATTCGCTGTGGGTGTTGAGCTGGAGTCCCAGCGGTTAAGGCTTCCTATGCCCCTAAGAGACCCCAGCCTCCCTCTCAAGTCTGCTTCAGGGAGAGGCTGTTAGCGGCAGCCACAGCGGGGCTGGCGGGAGGACCTGGTGTGTGCTGCTCTAGCCCAAGGCCAGACACTCTGCACACCTCCCAGGCAGTGGCGGACAAGGTGGTTATGAGCCAATAACCTTTGGTTCAAGAACCCCAAGTGAGCGCTGGCTGGGGGAGCCCTGGAGGCAGCTCTTGGGAAAGCGTGGGAGCGCTGACTCACCTGTCCTTTCAGCCACAAAAGAGGAATTCTCTTTTCCTTGGCCCCGTGCCCCGAGCCTCTCCTGGCTGGCTGGCATTACCCAGCGGCTGGAATGCAGGGCTAGGCACAGGAGGTCGAGCTGGGGCCCTCTGCTCTTTGCAGAAGCTCAGAAGCGAGGTGGGATGCGTCCCTCCACCCCACCCCACCCCAGGTTCCCCAGCTGCTTTGTGGCCAGTGGGGCCACTTCAGAACGCCCCCCCTCCCCACTCCCCCAGGCCTCCTCACCTTGCCTTTAACAGCTCTGAGTCTGCAGGCTGAGTCTGTGTGCCCATTTGTGAGTTTGCTGGGGATCCAGCCCCCTGCCGGCTGCCAGCCAGCCTCCTGAGGACTTCTCCGGGTTGCTCGCTCTTCTCTCAATACCATCATTTATACGTTAGATGGCAGGCCTGATCCCAACGGGTGCAAAGCCACACACTTCCTCCCTGGCCTGGCAAGAGGAGGAAACCACAAGGTGGGCAGTGGGGGCGGGGCCTCTGGAGGAGCCCCCAGGCCACAGCCAAGTAAGTTGTTTTGTAAACACCTCATTCAATTACGCCTCCTCCAACACAGAGGCAGCTAATCACTCATGCCTGGCTGGTTCATGAATATTAAACCCTGCTCCCTCGCCAGGGCTTCTCCCAGTTGGGAAACCACCATCTCCAGGGAGGAGCAAGAAAAATGCAGGCCCTGGCATCCCTTCGTGACTGGTGCTGGGACTGCAAGGGGAAGCCTTGGGCGTCTGTTTCACAAGGACAGCGTAGGGCTGGGATGGGACCAGCAGTGCCAGGGGCCTCTGAATGTCTGCTTCCGTGGAGAAACTTGGCCAGACATGGGATCTGAGGCAGATGGCGCCACTCCCATGGGTCTCAATTTTCTCATCTGTGTAGTGATCTGTGGTCGTATATGTGTCAAATGTGCCTGTTTGACTCCTCCCTGTGTGGCGAAGGGCCCCAAGGCACCCTCAGAGAGCTCAAAGCCTGCTTTCTAGGATCAGCTACAGAAGAGGAGGGAGCCCAAGCCCAGAGGGAGAGCTGAACAGAAAGAGAACCCAGGGCCTGGGGCAGGTGCATCCTGTAATGATCACTGTTATTTGTCCACTCATTCGGTATATATTTCTTGAATACCTGTTATGTGCCAGACACTTGGAGTTTAGTGCATAGAAGACAGTGAAATCCCTGCCCTGGGACAGCCACACATACTCTACCATTTCTCCCACGCGGGGGAGCACTCATTCCCAGCCCTTGAATCTGGGCAGGGCTTATGACTCGCTTGACAAGCAGAATGAGGAAGAAGTGATAGTCCCAAGATAGAAGGCTTGCAGCTTACCTGTGCCTCTCTGAAAGCGCTCACTCTGGGGGATCCGGGCCTCTGCGGAGAAGTCTGTCCCAGCATGTGGAAGGGTCCATGGAACTTTGCAAGCCCAGCCGAGGCCCTGCCTTCCTGCTCTGCTCACCAAAGCAACAGACCTGCCAGTGAAGAAAATGTGGACATGTGCAGTGCAGCCACCAGCTGGCTGATACAGAACAATGTCCATTGTCAGCGTGGGAGACAGAAGAACCACCCAGCTGAGCCTTGCCCGAATGCTTCACTCACATTGTTTGCACTATAATGAAATGTTTATCGTTTTAACAGTGGATAGCAAGAATGTTGTAATGGAGCAAGACAGACTGACAGGTGATAAGCAACCAAACACATTAGTAATTAGAATATTTGGTGGTGACAGAGGAAAACAAAGTAGGGGAGGGGCAGAAGGCATGTGTATGTGCCCAGGGGAGCACTCACCAAGGAGATGGCATCTGCCCCCTAAAGCCAACCATCTCCAGGCACCTGCTTGCCTCTGGCTTTGCAGCCTCCAGGGGCACCCAGCGTGCACAGCCCCACCCTCCCCTTCTTCCACTCCTGTGCTGAACGCGGGATTGGCCGTGAACTGCGATGTCATGCAATCCACTCGAGAGATCGGCGGTGGGGGTGGCTTTGAGGTGTGAGCGATGGGAGGCAGTGGTCTGACTGCGCCCCCTCTGTAACACCACCTACTTCCTCATGCAACAGTAGGAAGAGCAGGGTCTTAGGAGGTGGTTAGAGGAGAGGGTGGCACATGTGACCATGATGCTGGCCGGCACCAGACACCAAATTTGCCAGCTCATTGACCTGGGATTTCTGTCTGTTGTTCAGAAGCCTCCCAGGGGGCAGTAGCTTGGGTATGGCAGCCCAGATGGACTGAGAACCCATGGACAGGAGCTCACACAGAGTGGGTGGGGAAAACCCAGGGCTCCTGGGAGGGCAGGGTCATTGTTGCCAGCACCAGGGGCCCTCGCTGTGGGCCAGGCCGTGCCACCTCCTCACCGCTCTGAGGTCAGCGATGAGCCCCCATTTCACAGATGAGAAAACCGAGACCCGAAGCATGAAGTCACCTTCCCAGAGTCACAGAGCCAGCAGGTTGAACCCAGATCTCTCCAGTGTCAAGGCCCATGCGCTTAACCATCACACTACGTACAGGACACGGCCCCTGCATGAGGAGTCTGCAGCCAGCTGTGTGCAAGCCACGAGGGACATGATCTGGTGGTGTCGTCCTGGGCATTGGCTTTCAGTACTCACGGCTTACACATTTTAAAAGGCCTCAGCTTTATTTGTACCCAGTCCTGCTGGAGCCTCCCAAGAGGCCTTTGGAGTTGGCATTACTGCTTCCATTTTATAAGTAGGAAAGCCCAGAACCACAGCTCTGTGAGCAAGAGACTCAAAGAGCATCAGCTACGCAGCTGGAACTTAATCCCCCTACCCACCGCCGCCTACCTGCAGCCCACGACACTGCCTGGGGCCCAGCCCTCTGGCCTGTCTCCGCATCTCCCCCACCCCAGGGGACAGGCAGTGGTGCCAGCCGTGAGCCTCCCCAGCCCCACCATCTTTCCCCTGAACAGACTGCAGCTCTGGCCACAGTGGCATCCTGGGAGCAGTGCACCTGTCAGGAGGACGGCCTTCGTCCTGCTTCTATGCAGCGGTGGCAAAGACAGGCCTGGAGGAGGCCGTGCCCTGGGGCAGTGCACAGGGGCTCAGTGCAAGCCTGTTCTCACCAGGGAGCTGGACAGCTTGGGGCTCCAGGGCTGGGGAGCTCACGTTCTTTTCGGATCCCTGTACACGCTGTGTTTGTGAGCCCTGTGCTAGGTTTGTCGCCACCACAAGTCACGTGTGGCAGTGTGGGAGTGGCATCCAGTGGGGAGTCTGGGAAGCCCTCATGGATGGCTACCCTCGTGGGTGAATGGATGAAGGCCTCTCTCCTGTGAGGAGTTCTGATGCTCCCGGCACTGATCAGCCGTCATAGAGAGGCACTCTGGAGGGATGCGGCCTCTGTGTTCCGTCCCCTCCACCTGCACCTGCCGCCTCCCACGCTCCACCACGAATGGAAGCAGTGTGAGGCCCCTGCCAGATGCGGCTGCCTGGTCTTGGACCTCAGGGCCTGCAGCCCATGAGCCAAAATCCGCCCCTCGTTTGCCAATGCCCCAGGCTAAAGCATTCTGCTATAGCAATGGGGAAGGACCACAGTGCCGCACAGATGTATTGCTTCCATGTTTCATTAACCACGTAAGAGAAAGAGAGTGGGCGAAGCGTAGGAGAGCCCAGGTTCCATCAACCTCACTAGTAATTTAGTGCAAGAGAAAGGAAATGAGCAAATAGAGGCTTCCATCAACCTGCTCAGCAGAATTAAAAAAGGGCGACAGCCAGGGTCGCAGGGGTCGGGGCGGGGGTGTACAGAGAAATAGCCACTCACTGAGTGCTGGTAGCGGAATCCACGGACAGAACTCCATTTGCAAAGTATTTATTTATTTAAAAGGCTGAGAGACAGAGAAAGAGGGAGACACACACTCATACACACGCACGCACACACACACACACACACACAGAGATCTTTCATCTGCTGGTTCACTCCCCCTAATGGCTGCAGTAGCCGGGTCTGAGTCAGGCTGAAGCCAGGAGCCAGGAGCTCCATCCCCGTCTCCCTCTCGGGTGTCAGGGTCACAGGTTCTTGGGCCATCACCTGCTGTTTCCTCGGGGAACACCAGCAGGGAGCCGATGGAAGCCGAGCAGCTGAGACTCAAGCAAGCTGACACTCCGGTACTGGGTGCTGGCAGAGCAAGCCGTGGCCCATCCTGCTACGCCACAACGCTGGCCCCCATAAAAATCCATGTTGAGGCCACATCGGCAATATGGACTGTGGTGCAAACTACTCAGCACCTCCCAGCCAGCAGCGCTGCTTCAGAAAGTGTCTACAACCACGCACGTGCACAGAGACGTGTGTGCAGAGAGCTTTGCTGCAGTGGGGTTTCGTGACTGTGAATGAAGTCAGCTAATGCCGAAGTTCGTTGAACCAATTCAGTGGAGCATTATAGAGTGGTGGAAAGGAATGTTGTTTGTCCTCATAGAAACATATAGTGGCAGCAAAGCGGTGAAGACATACGATTCCCTGGGGAGGGATATCACAAAACGATGTGCATGCGTAATTAAAGCTTCCTTATTGTGGTTTACTTATGAGTGGATTTTGAATCGGAACCGATGCACAGCTGCCAACTTGTGTTATTGGGAGTGGAGGTCGGAGGCCTGAAGGCTTTTCTGCTCTGTGTGCAGCCATTGGAAAGTGTTTTTGTTTGTTTGTTTGTTTGTTTTTTTACCATGACTTCTTAATATATATGTAAGCAGGAGAAAAATGTGGATGGAACACACATCACCATTGAAGGTAAAAGGAACAAAGAGGGAAGGGTTTGTGACACCAGGGGGAAGAGCGTGCTGAGGTGGTGACTCGGGACACGGAGTCCGAGGGTGGGGCGCTGCGAGGGTCTCCGATGGGCGTGGAAGGAGACGGAGGCCAGGACGCAGGTGCTGGTGCTCACTTGGCTCTTCCACGCAGTGGCCCCTGGGATGAACCCTGGGAATCGTGTGTGCCAAGTCACCCCAGACTCTCAAGGCCAAGTATCTGGGGCTGGGTCAAAAACCTGCATTTGAACCCAGTTCCTCTCAGACACTCAGAAGTTTGAAGACGAGTGGTTCAGACCGTAGTGAGCCCACGCATTTTATTTCCAAATGAGGCAACCAAGGCACAGAGAAGCCAAGCCACTTCTGTAAGGTCACACAGCCAGTGTGTGGTAGAGCTAAGCTAGACGGCAGGTGCACTGTCCCCAGGAGTGTCCAGGGCCATATGTCTCTCCACCCCTATGTCCTACAAGGAGGCCTGGCCAGGCCACGGAGGCCGAGGGGCCATTCAGGACAAACCAGGCCTCGAGGTCACCTACAGCCCATAGCCATCCAAGAAGATGCTGGGGACAGGGTTTGTAGACCACAGACTCAAGTGCTCGCCTCTCTCTTCACTTTTCCCGAAATCAGTTTAGAATCTACTTTGTCAGATAGGAGCTGGCCAGTGCTGAGCCTTGGTCCCGGTTCCAGCATTTGCTCAGCCAGGTCAGCCTGTCCAGCTACAGGCTGGGCTGACATGGATGGTGGTGGTCATGGCAATGGTGTGTGGCTGAAGGCCAGCCACCCTCTGCTGGGGCCTCTTCCCAGCACGAGGCTCCTGCCACGCCCCCAACCAGCAGCACTGGAAGGCACAGTGAGGTGAGCTCCACAGGAACCCCGAGAGGCGGGGGGATGTCTCCGAATGCCTTGTCCTGGAGTGCTGCACCCAGCTTCCTCTCCCACACAGGTGCCACCGTCCAGGGAGGCCCTGAGTGCTGTGCAGGGCCCAGGCTCCTCGGTGTGGCCCACCTAACTCCCCGCCCCTTCTCATTATCCTCTGTGTGTCCAGGACCCCAGCCTTCCCTGCCCTGCGTGCACAGCCTCTGCAGGTACAGACCAAAAACAGCTAGCCAGCATCCCCTCCAGACTCGCTGTGTGTGGCTTTTGAGGCTCCAGTAGCCAAGAGCCGTCCCTGTCGCTCCCTGCTCTGTGCCCGAGCTCCAGGCAGTGGTGTGGTCAGGCACGGGAGGCACTGGATGCACACGGGGACCACAGCTCTGGCATCGGCTTTCCTCCGGCTTCCTGCTCCTGGCCCACCCTGGCTTCTGCACGAGGCCCCTACTCCTCTGTGGCAGCCCAGGTCCCCCAGGCTCAGCCTCACGGCGCCTCTGCCAGGAGTTCCTGGATTGCTCTGAGAGCTCCCTCATCGGAGCACCTCACCCCTGCAGCCTGCTTGCCTTGCTGCTTTATAATGAGCCAGAGCGGATGAAGTGCGCATGCATCTGTGTGTGTCTGCCTGTGTTTGCATGTGCTCATGTGTGTATGTGTGTCTGCCTGTGTTTGCATGTGTGCATGTGTGCATGTGTGTCTTCCTGTGTTTGCATGTGCTCATGTGTATATGCTTGTGTTTTCATGTGCTCATGCGTGTGTGTCTGCCTGTGTTTGCCTGTGTGCATGTGTGTCTGCCTATTTGCCTGTGTGCATGTGTGCCTGCCTGTGTTTGCATGTGTGCATGTGTGTCTGCCTGTGTTTGCATGTTCTCATGTGTATATGCTTGTGTTTTCATGTGCTCATGCGTGTGTGTCTGCCTGTGTGTGCATGTGTGTCTGCCTGTGTTTGCATGTGCTCATGTGTGTTTCTGCCCGTGTTTGCACGTGTGTGCGTGTGGTTGTCTGCTCATGTCTTGTCTGCCGCATTAACACCGCAGGCTCCACACTTCCTTACTGATCCAGCGCCGAGCAAAGGGCTGCGTTGTGGGTTTGGGTATCCAGGGGGCCCCCAGCTGGGACATCAGGCCAGGGCTGGGGCACCCACTGTGACTCGCCGTGCGACTCTGGGGAGTTAGCCCCTTCCCACCCCGGTCTCTGCAGTCTCCCTCCCGGGCACTCATTCTTCTCAACAAAGCGGCAGAGCCAGAGCTCAGCCCCAGGCCTGGCTTCTGTGCTGGACAACTGAGGATTCAGCGAACACTCAGCTGATCGGTGTCAGGAAAACGTGAACGTCACCAAAGGCGCCGGCGAGCTGCCCAGAAACACCGGAACCATCACGTGTGCCTCTCGTGCGAATGCTCACGGGACACAGAGAGCCTACGTAAAGGCAGCCCACTTTTCTTCCCCTTGAAGTCCGAGACCGCAACCGTGCCTGAGCAGGCTGGCTTCATAGCATCACCGGGTCTGGGCGGTGCAAGCTGGGCTTTGGCTGGGCGACACGCTCTGCTCCCGGAGCGCTCATTCTGCCCAAGTCCCTTCCTTCACACTGGTTTGGATTTTTTTAATGGCCCGTAGACTCCGGGAAGGGGAGGTAAGGCAAGGCACAGAGCAGCTCACGGCTTATTAGATATAACGCAGGGTGCACCCCAGAGCCTCCATATTCCAGCACAGCCAGCGGCAAGTGAGTTGTCGGAGTCACAAAGAACACACACAGAGAGCGCCTCGGATGGAGGGAAGGGGAAACCGGCAGGCAGCAGGCAGGAGATAACCCAGGCCCACGGATGAGAGGCGTCCTCCCGCTCGGGGCCTCCCAGCAGACGCTGCTGGGGGACCCCACTTCTCGACGGCCCCCGAGCCTTCATGTGCTCGCCCTGGCACGTGCCCAACATGGCCCTGGTTGTCCCGGAAACGCGGGACTCCATGGCTGGGTCTGCCTGGCGAGGAGGGAGCGCTCAGGAGGCAAAGCCTGCTCCTTGCTTTGCAGAGCACCCCCTGGAAGCAAGAAAATTGGAAAGAGACAGCTGGGATGGAGCCTTGACTATTTTAATAATGCTCGACACCATGGCTGTTGCTGGGAGATTAGCCGGCGAATGCAACGGTGTGTAATTTTTCCTAAGAATTCCATTAACAAAATCAAATGGGCAGCCGCAGGCGGGGGCGGTGGGGGTGGGGAGCTCTCTGGAGGCATCTTTGGGAGGCAGTTTCTAGGCGCAGACCCTCCGCCTTGGGTGTGAGGCCCAGGCTCCCTGGGGCCTCTACCCCGCCCACAGCCCGTGGGGGATGGCCAAGGTCGAGTAAAGAGAACGGTTTCTGTCCTCTGCCCCAGCACCATACCTGTCCATCTCCAAAACTCTGGGAGAAAGGGGCCATTGTGCCCACTTCTAAGATGAAAAAACTGAGTCTGGGACAAGCTTTCATTGGTTTTAGGTCACATAGCTGTCAGCTGGAAATGGAGCGCGGGGGGGAGGGGCAGGTTGGAGACCCTCCCTTCTTTCCCCAATGCCCCTCCCTCCAGTCTGCTTTGGTGCTGGAGTTGGCCCCACACTGTCACTGCAGCCGGAAGCCCCTCAAGGACTGGCTTCACATCTCTGTCCCTCTGTCTTCACGAAGATGGCTCACCCATAAGTGGGTGTTCAAGACACACACAGGGAATCAGACAGGCAGGGGCCCTTGGACAAATGGTTTCCTTAACACACATGGACTATCTTGGAGTCGTCCCTTGCCCTCATCCTGCAGTCTACACACACACACACACACACACACACACCCTGAGCTTGCAAAATCTAATAGCAACCAGTTTAAAAACATACTAAAAAGAGAAAATTTATGTAGCATGACCCAAATTGAATTATACATTACAGCACTATAATTGATTTTTTAGAAGAGAGATTAAATTTATTTTATGCCTCACTAACTAACAGCTAGATTTACCTAATTGCTCCGAGTGCAGAGTTAGTATGATTCATTAAACGCCATCCATGCTTGGGTACACTGCACACTGAGTAAAACTCCCCGCTCGTGGCAATTAACGCCGAGCACCCGGGCCGCGCCAGTAATTGAGGAGAACAATGCCGCCTCGAGTTTGCCGTGGGTGTTTTATTAAGTTCGGAGCGAAACGCAGACACTGTGCATTCTGGGAGAGCGGCCCCAGTGACTGCTGTGATGGGGAAGGGAGGGAAAGAAAGGCAGGGAAGGCAAAATGGAAGGCTTTTGATTTTGTTGTTGCTTAATTACATCAATCATAACAGTTCTTTAAAAAAAACCAATCTCACCCTCGGCCGACAGCACGCAGGCAGCCCGCCAGCCTCACAAAGAGTGGGTTTGGGTGGAATCGGGGAGCGCTTAGTAATTATATACACATTATCAAAAGGTAGCAATTTAGGAAAACTGGAAAAAATATGCTAATTTTGATGGCAAGAGAAAATTAGAACTCTCTGAACCATTTATTTATTAATTATTATTATTAATAAAGAACACTTGTGAACGGCGTGTGTCCCCGGCAGAAGCGCGACTCCCCGCGTCGCCATGCCCACACCGTTCCCGCCCCCGGCCAGAGCCGCGCCTGCCTGTTCCACGGTCACTCCCTGGCTCTCCCCAGCTGATCTGCAGAGGGGACCCCGCAGCTCTGTCCTTGTCTCAGGTCCTTGCACGTCCACGTCCTCCACCCAAATCTCCGCGGAGACCATGCCCACGTTTTTGGGGTTGGTGCAGTCGGCTTTGGGAGAGGCATTTGAGAAGGTGACAATGTCAGCCGTACTCGTATCTCCCAGGAATGAGCAATAGGACCAGGGGGTGGGGGATGGGGGGATGTGCCAGACACCAACCACGCTGCCGTGACACATACCTCCCCAGCACCGGAGACACAAGTGGGCATCTCACAGCCCAGAGAGCTTCTGCTCTTTGCTTCATTCCACAGGTGTGCCAAGATCCTGCCCCGCAGCCCGCTTTTGTCTTCCGCAGCCCAGAGCCAGTTTCTGTTGCTTGGACCCAGAGGGCAGCAAGTGAGACCCCAGCCGGGGAGACCTACCCCAAGGCAGCGTGGAGGCTGCACCGTGGCCACTGTTGCGTGCACCAACCCTGTGCAGGATCTGGGTACTCAAGGGTGTTTGCAGAGGGCCAGGCCCCTCTGAAAGGTTTGGAAGTGGAGTTCCCAGGGGCAGCCTCTGGGAGAGGCCCAGAGGACGCCGCAGGGTGGCCTCGCTCTACACGGAGCCGCACAACTGTCAGCAGCTGCACACGACCTCGGGGAAAAGCTCTGTCGTTCCCAGAAGGAGAACTGAGCGAGCCCCGAGGGGGATTTCAGTGACTTGTTCAAGGCCGCAGAGTTGAACGAGCGTGGAAGTAACACTGAACCCCTGTATGCACCTTGAAGCCCTTCCCACTTCGGCTTCCACTGCTCAGGAGGGTCCAGATGGTCCCAGTGTGGGCGCCACTCTGGTGCTGCTCAGAGCAGCTCACACCTTCTCGCCTCCCACAGGGGTGTGTGTGTACATGTATGTGTTCACATGTGCACGTGTGTTCCTGTGTGCATGTATGTGTGTGCCTACGTGTGTGTGTGAGTTGGGGTAGGGCACAGGCCCCCAGGGATGTCCCCAGCATCCCCAGTACAGCCCAGTGTCCCCAGTACCCCCAGTGTCCCCAGTATCCCCCAGTGTCCCCAGTACATCCCAATGTCCCCAGTATCCCCCAGTGTCCCCAGTACAGCCCAGTGTCCCCAGTACCCCCAGTGTCTCCAGTACAGCCCAGTGTCCCCAGTACAGCCCAGTACACCCCAGTGTCCCCAGTACAGCCCAGTGTCCCCAGTACCCTCCCAGTGTCCACAGTACCCCCAGTGTCCCCAGGACACCCCAGTGTCCCCAGTACACCCCAGTGTCCCCAGGACACCTCAGTGGCAGCGGCTCAGGAATGGCTAAGCTCCTTGGTAGGGATGAGGATTCCTGGGGCAGCCGTGCTTCCTATAACAAGGGGCTCTCCCCACAGTAAGGGCAGGAGCCGGGGGGAGGGGTGCTGGGGTCCCGCCGTGTCCCGTTCCCTCTCCTCACTCAGAACCAGGATCTAGAACAGCCCAGGCTGCAGGCAGCAAGCGTGGGCCAGGCCATGACCCACAGGCACCTCTGCCCAGGACACCGGGAGACCCAGGGTCACAGCAGGGTGGGTGCTAGACGGGGGTGCACCAGCCCCTAGGACCCACATAGCCCTTCAGGGCGGCCCCGCAGCCTCACTCAGGTGGGGACACTGAGGCTCCACTGCCCCGAACCAGAGACCTGTGGAGGAGCAGCAGGAGCGGGATTTGCATCTGGTCCTCGTGACTCACACGAGGCTGGTGTGCTTCCTCCATGACGACCCCTGGCCTCACCTGCGGGCTCCCTGGGGCCGGGGTCCTGGTGGTCTGGCTCTGTCCCTCAATGACACAGGTCATGGGGAGGCAAGTGTTTCAGAGGAAGCCTATGTCTGGGAGCCCTGAGAGGCGGGACCGGCCCCTGCTGCAGGAGCCTCCAGCCTCAATGAGGAACAAGCTAAGTGCCCTTGAACTCCCCTCTCACCACCTTCCCCCAGGGTGTCCTGAGCCACCACCAGCCCCTCCTATCCCAGGGCTGTCTCCTGATGTGGAGCCAGAGAGGAGGCCGACCACCTGGAAACGTGGGCAGAGGGGGCTCCCGGGGGAGAGACCACTCCCTCACCCATGTCATGCACTTGTTCAGGAGGCAGGCGTGGCCATGTCACCCCTGTGCTGTGCAGCCAGGAGGGTGCGGGTCACAGCTCTGTCCCCTGAGACTGCACACAGTGCAGGGGTCTTGATGACCAGTGGCAGGGAGCCCTGAGTTGGGGGCCAGCGACCCTGCCTGGTGCCCTCACCCCGTGAGATCTTGGCATGGCCCCATGGCCATTGGTTTCTGCCAATGGAATGGTAGAACAAGGTAAGAAGCAGGTGCAGCTCCCAACCGTGAAGATGTGTGGGCCTCTAACTTGTCTTGGTGTGACGCCTCCCGCCTGCCAGCGCAGCCCCGGACCCTGGGCAATCCCTTGAGTCCCATTTTCACACAGAGCCACAAGATCAGCAGGTGGGTTTCATGGCCAGCGTGGGATGCTCAGAGCGGAGCTGCCATCTCCTTCTTTAGGAAAAAAGTCCACCTTCCTGGGCGTCCTCTCCAGCAATGTTGCGATCCAGGGGAAGGGCTGAACTGGTGAGCAGCAGGGCCCACGAGAGTTCGATTTCAATGCGAAATCACCGGCACCACGGGCTTTGTGTAAGCGCACACCTGGGAAGTCATACTCACTGGAGCGCTTTTCAACGCAAAATCAAGCCACAGCCCCAAGCACGGGTGCAGCCGCGGCAGCTTAAACAGACTTCGATCCCCGGTGAATGGGAAATTTCCGGCATGAATTCCAAACGTTTGGTGTGATTGAGACCCGGTCGCTCCCCAGGAGGAGATGGCAAGGGGCTGAAGGAATGTGCACCACGAGTCTCAGCGGTGACAGTGGCCTGTTGTCCTGCAGGCCCCGGGTGGCACCACGGCAAGACGCCTGTCCATGGTGGCCCCATGTGTGTCATTCCACGGGCAGAGACCAGCCGCAGGGAGAACCTTGTGCAAGGCTCGGAGGGGACCTCAGGCCGTCTTTGGACGGAAGCGCAGGAAGTGGGAAGCCCGCACCATGTGCCAGCCGGTGCCAGGGCAGCGTCAGGAGACTTGAGTGCAGCCGGCCAGGTGTCGGGGGCTCTTGGGGAGGCAGGGAGAAAGGGTGTGTGGGTGGGTGGTTGATCACTGCCTTTGACAAGCTCCATTTACCGTTTCACCGTGTTCTCAGAGCGTGCCGAGGGCCAGCGTCACGCGCCTGGCTGAGTCACTTGTCACCAGCTCTGCTGCAAGCTGCAGACTGTCGTGTTCCCTCTGACTCTGAACTTCTGGCTCCACGTGGTCCCACGGTGATGGCAGCGGTGGGTGGCTGCGTGCTTCTTACAGACATGAGAACTGCTTGGGAGGCAAGGCATGGGACAGATTCCGAGACTTAGCCACAGTGGTGACCACAGGCCAGGCTGGGCTCCAGAGTCCCCCCGGGGTCCACTCTCTTCATCCTCAAGCCCGATGGCAGACAGGGGTCACCACCTGCCATTGTTCCTGAGCCACCAGCACTCTGCTCGTGGCCCAGCCTTGCCCTCCATGCTCTGGCCATGCCCAAGCACCTTGTACATCTTCGTTCCTTTCCACTACCGCATAGAATCTTGGTGTAGACCCATTGCACAGGTGGGCAAGCTGAGAGCCAGAGAGATAAAGGAAACGTTTAACCATTCAGCTGAACAACCACATGAGGGAAAGTGCTCACACAGCTGGCCGATGTTAGCACTGGATTTGATCTGTGCCTGTGGCACCTAATACCCCTGCTCTTTCCAAAGCTCCAGCGCTGTGGCCTCTTGAGAAAAAGCCAGTATTGTGCTTTACATTCGTCGAAGGGCATGATGGAAGCCCGGCAGGTGAAGAGGCCCCTCTGGGATTCGGAGGTCATGGGTGTTTCACTGAGAGGCTTTCCAGCTGGGTGCAGTAGAAACTCACAATCGCTGGCCGTGGGCGTGGTCACACACACAGACACAGACCCACAATCTCTGTGACTTTACAACGTGGCGTTGGGGAATAACGCATGGGTCTGCTCCCTCCCTTCTGTGGTCTGCATGCTTGTGTCCCGCTAACATGCCTCTGTTGAAACTCCAGCCCCTGGCGGAATTAAACAGTGGGGCCTCTGAGAGACACCTGCACCTTGCACTTCACAGCCTCCAGGATGGTAAGAAACTAATTTCTATTGTTTTTTTTAACATTTTTATTTATTTATTTGAGTGGCAGACTTATAGAGAGAGGGAGACAGAGAGAAAGGTCTTCCAAGCTCTGGCTCATTCCCTACATGGCTACAACGGCTGTAGCTGGGCCGACCCAAAGCCAGGAGCCCGGAGCTTCTTCCAGGTGTCCCACGCAGGTGCAAAGGCCCAAGGACTTGGGCCATCTTCTAGTGCTTTCCCAGGTCATAGCAGAGAGCTGGATTGGAAGAGGAGCAGCCAGGACTCGGACCGGTGTCCATATGGGATGCTGGCGCTGCAGGCAGAGGATTAACCCATTACTCCATAGTGCTGGCCTGAATTTCTATTGTTTATAGATAGCCACCCTGTTTATGGTATTTTGCTACAGCAGTCCAAACAGATTAAGAACCCCACCCCCCTTCCACTCCCCCCGTCTCAAAGCCAAGGTTCGGGAAACAACAGACAACTTGCTTTTCGGGTCTGCACAGGGCTTTGACCGCAGGCTGACTTGCTCATGGCCTGCGCGGCAGCTGCCAAGCTGCGTCCCCGTGTCTGTCTGCCCTCCGCACGGAGCTCCTGCTGGCTCTCCCGTGCTCGCAGCACCCCCGTCTCTGTCCTAAGTGGCCATTCCCAGCCCGTGCTGGCCAACCGCTCCTCACTCTCTCCAAGGTGGAGCCCAACCTTCCACCTGGAAGAAGGCTCCACATGGGTCAAAGTGATTCCGAAGCGCATTCCCCACCAGGAGCCAGCAGTGCTCTGTGGCGTCCTTCTCCACGCAGGAGCTGAGTGTCACTTGGCGCTCTGTGCCCCAGGCCCCGTGGGACTTTTCTTGTAAACTTTATTTGTTTATTTGAAAGGCGGAGTTACAGGGAGAGGTAGAGAGAGAGAGAGACAGAGAGAGGTCTTCCATCTGCTGGTTCACTCCCCAAATGGCCAAGGCTGGGCCAAGACAAAGCCAGGAGCCAGGACCTTCTTCAAGGTCTCCCATGTGGGCACAGGGGCCCAAGCACTTGGGCCATCTTCTGTTGCTTTCCCAGGCCATAGCAGAGAGCTAAATAGGAAGTGGGGCAGCCAGGACTCCAACCAGCACCCATATGGGACACCGGCATTGCAGGCGGGCGGCTTTACCAGCTAAGCCACAGCGCCGGCCCCTCCATGGGACTTTATTGAGGTCATTCTCAACCTGCAGAAATGGAAGCCAGCTACGCAGCCAGGGACCCCCGGAACCTGAGTCTGGGGCCTTCCCTCGGGCTGGCACTCAGAGCTGAGCTGGACCTATGATGAGCACTGCCTGTGAAGGGTGGGGGAGGGGGAGGAAGATGGGGAGGCAGAAAGGCCCCCACACACCTTCCTGTCCTTGGCTGCAGATGCGACCCAGCAGTCTCCAAAAGGTCTAGAAAGGACCCAAGACCGGGGTGCACACTATGCCAGCCACATCAGCTCTGCCTGGGACACAGCCGGTCGGGTCCCGCAGTCCCATCATTGGTTAGAGGCAGGGGCAGTGGTTGAGGGAGGGGAGAAGAGAGACAAACCCAATATAAACATTAATTCCAGGCCGGCGCCGCAGCTCAATAGGCTAATCCTCCACCTAGCGGTGCTGGCAGGTTCTAGTCCCGGTCGGGGCGCCGGATTCTGTACCGGTTGCCCCTCTTCCAGGCCAGCTCTCTGCTGTGGCCAGGGAAGGCAGTGGAAGATGGCCCAAGTGCTTGGGCCCTGCACCCCATGGGAGACCAGGAGAAGCACCTGGCTCCTGGCTTCGGATCAGCGTGATACACCGGCCGCAGCGGCCATTGGAGGGTGAACCAACGGCAAAAGGAAGACCTTTCTCTCTGTCTCTCTCTCACTATCCACTCTGCCTGTCAAAAAAAAAAAAATTAATTCCAAAAGCGCAAGAGTCAACAGGGCCTCCTCGCTCACAAGAGGCTAAAGCATCCACATAGCAGGAAAGTCAGAGAAATTCTTGGAGACACAGATGCTTTCTGAACTAAACATTGGCTTGCAGGGCCGGCGGTGGGGCTGCCGCTTGCAATGCCACGTCCCAGCTGCTCCGCTTCCGATCCAGCTCCCTGCTGATGCGCCTGGGAAAGACAGCGGAGGATGGCCCAAGTGCCTGGGCTCCTGCACTCATGTGGGAGACTCGGAAGAAGCTCCTGGCTTTGGATCGGCTCAGCTCAAGCCATTGCAGCCATTCGGGGAGTGAACCAGAGGATAGAAGACTCTCTCTCTCTCTCTCTCTCTCTACTTCTCAAATAAATACATAAATATTTTAAAAATAAAAAAAAGAATTGGGGGCCTCTTCTCTGCTTCCCAACTTCCCATCCTTGTTCTCTACTAAATGCCTAGAAATGGACAACAGCTTCCCCCTGGAACATGGAGCCTGCTGGCTGCCCGGTGCCACCTCCCAGAGCAGCCCCTCCCCGCTCCTTCGTCCAGGCAGTCCCCGGCTGCTCTGCTCCCCTTGTCACCTCTGTACGTCCTCAGCTCAGCCAGAAATGCCCCCCACAGCCCAGGATCATGGACCCGTGTCAGCCGTGGCTCCCTCATGGAACTGTCGACCCTTGAAGGGGGGCTTCCGAGGCCCTGTTTTTGCTTATGCTTAATGCCAAGTCCATGGCCTCCCCACAGCAAGGGGGTCTGGGTTATTCAAAGCCACTGACACAGTCCGTGTTGCTCTCAGCAGTATGAGCTATGCCAACACTTTCCAAATCAGGCCCTCCCTAACCTGCGGCAAGACCTGGCCTCTGGCTTCGCATCTCACAGCAGAGGAACCCAGCGCTGGCAGAGTCAAGGCACACTCGGACCGGGCGGACGAGGGAGCGGCCCTGGGGGACTGGGCGCTGGAGCCCCACCTGCTCGCACTGTCCAGCGCTTTCCCCACAGCGGCTTCGGCGCCCCCAGCACACACGCCTTCCTCCCCACCCCAGATGGGTCCAGGCCACAGCCCACTCTGAAGGTTGGGGGCTCTGTCCAAAAAGCAAAGCGGGGCAGCTCTGAGCCGTCTCCTGGATGGTGAGCCAAGGCCCCAGTCAACTTCTTCCTGGCTTGGATCTTGGGTGAAGAGGCCATGCCCACCGCTCTTGGTCCACAGCCAGGCTCTGGCCACTCCTGGCTTCCTGCTGGCCTTATTTTCAGAGGCTTTGTCTAGAGAGCCCTGAAATAGCAATAGAGCCTCTGATTTCCCTTTTCTACAAGCCTGGATGGGCTGCCCTGGATCCCAGCACCCAGCCCCGGCCACATCACAGATACCTGTGGGGTTCTCACTCTGCAACACCTGGCTTCCCATGGCAGTGGCCATGACCCTGTCCATGGGCGCTCTCTTACTGCTCTGCCAGGGCGCCCGTGACCTCCATGTGCACGGGCTGGGGGGAACATGGGGTTTGGTGACACTCCCTGGGCAGCCAGATAGAGCACCTACTATGTGCCAGCCGTGGTGTTGGGTCTGGACACACAGAAAAGCCTGGGGGAGACCAGATGAACCGGTGATTGTAATATGACAAGGGCGCACAGCACTGCAGGGGTGGGGAGGGGCAGCTGTCAGTCAGAGGTCCTGGAAGGCTTCTTGGAGGAGGTAGTGTCTGAGAGGAGATGACCACGGAGATGACTGTGCAGTGCCTGGAGGCCAGAGACAGCTGGGAGGGAGGAGGCTGGAGCACAGGGCAGTGGAGGGGAGATGACCTGAGAGCGGAAGCCACAATCAGGCAAAGCCAAATGGAAACCAACCGGGCTCCAGGAGTTACTCGCCCTGGGGCCTGAGCGCACTCCTTCAACTCCTGGAGGGTGAGTTAGCCCAGCTCTGCAAGAGAGATCGTGATTCCCAGCTCACAGGCTTGGCGCGACCAGGTGCTAAGGGCCCGGTGGTGGCAGGGCTCTGAACCACCTGTGTGCAGCCAGAGGCCCAAGGTTTCCTCCTACCGCCCGGAGCCTGGGCTGAGCCCTGGCTGTCTCCCAGCTGCACCTCTCAATCCTGGGCCTGGAGCCACTGCCTCCACTTCCCGACACCCCACCCCACCCCACGTCTCCACTGAGACCCCATCCCTCTTGGACACCAGGAAGCCTCACCCGCGCCTGCTGCCTAGCCCTTGCCTGCCCTGACCATCCAGAGCGGTTTTCACTGTGCTACACGTTTAGGAGACAGAGCGTGAAAGCACTAGCAAACGGGCTGGAAGGGATGGCTCAGACAACACCCAGGGCCTGTCTGAGGCCTGCCCCTCCTCTTCTCCAACCACACAGGGGGTGCAGAAGCCCAGGTCAGGGGCGTCTGAGGCTCTCCACCCCGCTGTCTCCCACTGCGCCCCCGGCAGTCCGTGCCTTGCAAGGCACCAGTTCCTGCCATCTCAAACCACAGCAAAGAGGCCACCTGGCCGCCACCCTGAGGCCGCGTGGGAGGGTGGCTTGGGGCAGCATGTCTCCCCAGAGTCCGTGTGCTGGTCGTAAGGACAGGTGAAAGTATGAACAGGGGCTGGGGCCCTGTTGGAAGGCGCTGGGCGCACTGGGGCCCGGCCCTCGGAAGGAGTGCATGGAGCCCTGGGGAGCCCCAGCGAGGCCCTGGAGAGTGGGTTGGTTGTCTTACAGCGGTGTCACCCCCACGGTGGGCCCTGTCTATGTCTCAGCCATATTGTAACCCGGCCCCCGGGGAGCTCCTCAGAGAGTGATCAGATGGGACTGCCCCACCTGGGACTCAGCTTCCCAAACTGTGAGCTAAGCAAAGCCCTGTTGTCTTTCTAAAGGAGCCAGCCTCAGGTGCTTAGTTAGAGCGATGGGAAGTGGCCCTGTAGAGAGCAGGACCTCTGCCTGGGGCCCCTACCCCTAACCCCCTACCTGCTGATCCCGTGAGCTTGGGAAAGCCGCTCACCCTCAGCGTGGCTGCACTTGTGCACCCGTTAATGCGTTCACATCTCACAGAGTTGCTGCGAGGACCACATTCAGATATGCAGACGGCTTAGGGGGTGGGGCCTGCTGCCCAGGCCCTGTTACATCACACACCCCGTAAAGGGAAGAGTCACTGGGATGGGACACATGGCGCGGAGCCTGGAGTCGGGCTGTCTGGATTCCAGCCCTGTTCCACTGCCTGCCAACTGTCTAAAGACAACCTCCATGACCTCCCAGTCCGTTCTCCTAGTTGCTGTACACAGCAATTCAGCCAAGAATACGGCCACCGTGGTAAAAGTTTCCGGACCAGCTGATCAGCAACCACGGACCCCGCCCAGACCCCCTCCCTTCGTCGCTAGCACTGTGGTGGGAGGTGGGAGGCAGCCCGGTGTCTTCTTTGTTATTGGAGTAAAGCATTCTATTTATTTATTCATTAATTCAATAAATATTTATTTATTGCTTAGTATTCCCAGATGTCCGTGCCTGGGGATCTACAGACAAATCAGGTCTGGTCCTGCCCCTAGGGGCCTCCCAGTCTCCTGTTCGCAGGGACCAGGAACTTTTTCGTGAATGTTTATCCCAAATTAATACACAAGACATACTTACACCAAAAGGGATTTTTCGCTGTTTGTCTGAAATTCAGGTTTCAGCAGGCAAGCTGTGTTCTATCTAGCAACACCACATACAGCTTTGCTTCCTGGAAGTAAGGAGAGGAGAAAGGGGCAGGACAGAGGGGTGAGGGGTTGTGGGGGGAGCGCAGGGGCCCAGCGTGGAGAGGGAGGGGGGAGGGCGGTGGGGGGGCCTGGGCAGAGCTGCAGGCGGGGAACTCTGCATGTACCCCCCTTGCAGCTGCTAGTCGGTCCCCAGCGTGCGCAGGGGGCGTGTGGGCACGTCCTGGGAGCCTGAGTGTGCTCTCTGAAATGTCAGCAGAAATAAACCTGGCTAATCCTTCGCGATGGCCCGTCACATTAATATCTCTGAAATTCCGAGCGGATTAAAATAACCGCGAGCATGACACCATGGGGAAGGTGGGGATTTGCCTGGACGCGGGGGCCCGCTGGCGAGCCTCCCTCTAATTGCTGCTTTGTATAAATAGAGTGTTCCATAATATCGCCCCCAGCCCTGGCTGACAGATTTAGATGGGAGCCGTCGAGGTCATTAGTGCCTGGGCCGCGGTAAACCGAGGCTCCGCCAGGGCTGTAAATGGGATTCTCGAGGGCCGATCAATCTCACCAAAGCCGTCAGCACAGCTTGTTGATCTGCTAGGTCCTGAGTGGCTACCGCTTCCCAGAAATGTGCTTGCATCTGTCAGAATTGTAAGCAGCTGGCAGCTGACACAAAGGTCATATTTGCTGCTGGTGTGAAAATAGAATCTCCCCGGTACAAGAAACGCTACTTAGCAGTGTATCAGTTGCAGGCGGCTCGTTAAAGGAGGGCTGTGTGAGTGTGCGCATGTGTGCGTGAGTGCATGGGCATGTGTACATGTGCAAGCAAGTGTGTGTATGTGTGCACGTGTGTGAGTATGCATGTGTGTGCATGAGAGTGTGTACATGTGTGCTCACATGTGTGCATGTGTGTGAGTGCACACGTGTCTCTGTGAGTGTGTGCATGTGTGTATGTGGGTGTGTTCTCATGTGTGTGCATACGTGTGAGAGTGCGTGCATGTGAGTGTGCATGAGTGTACATGTGTGTGCACGGCATGCATGTGTGCACATGTGAGCATGAGCATGTATGTGTGAGTGTGTGCACATATGCTCATGTGTGTGTGTGAACACATGTGCGTGTGGCAGGTGTGCTTGTGTGCTCATGTGCTCGTGTGTGTGTGTGTGTGTGTGTGTGTGTGGCAGCCTGGCTTGCCTGGAACCCACTTCCTCTGGAGGTCCAGACTGGGCAGCTCAAAGCAGGTGCTCAGATGAATACAATTAAACAACCATCAGTTCCCAGAGAACTCGGAATCGTCATCCTGAGCCAGCTGCCTTCACTCACCTACCAAGCATTGAGTGCTCGAGCTGTCCAGGCTGGGCTCTGACACCGTGCAGTGACGTCGTCATGGGCGCTCTTGTCTATTGGCTGTGTGGCTTTGGGCATGTTATTGGCCTCTCGGGGCCACTGGAAGGCAGTGAGAGGACCACACCCGCCCATCCGCCGGCCCCTCCTGCTCAGGGCCATATGGGTCCAGCCGCTGCCCCTCCTGCTCACCATCGCCCCTCCCTTCCCTTGCACAACACATCACAGGCTTGGAGTTGTGCCGCCCCGTGGCACATTTGAGTGCCGCGCCAGCGTGGTCTGATGGAGCACAAAGCCCTGAGCTTTGGCGTCTCTCAGACCTGGGAGTCACCCTGCCCCAGCGGCTTTCCAGCCCCACAGTCTCTGTTCCAAGCCCCAGCGTTCCACACATTTTAAAGTCTCTGAAATTGCAATGTCGTGGAACCAGGGGAACCTGGTGGTTATACTTGGTGGTTCTTTTTCTTTCCTGTTTGTAAGCCAACAGTGGGTCTTACAATCTCTGGAGTCTTGGATTCAATGATTTAGGTGTCTGGCCTTCTCCTGCTATGGACGCATCTGTGAACTGGGCTAATTGCACCTGCTGGGCGGGGTGATGGAGCTGAAACTAGACACCACACTGTGCATGGGGGGGGGCAGGGGAGTGCCGGTACTGTGGCGCAGGGGGTTAAAACCCCAGTCCACAGCGCTGGCACCCACAGTGGCTCTAGCTCAAGTCCTGGCTATACCACCTCCAATCCAGTTCCCTGTTAATGTGCCTGGGAAAGCAGTAGAGGATGCCCCAAGTCCTTGGGCCCCTGCACCCAGGTGGGAGATCCTGAAGAAGCTCCTGGCTTGTGGCTTCAGATGGACTCAACCCCAGCCTTTGCAACCATTTGGGAGTGAGCCAACAAATGGAAGAGTTTCCTCTCTCCCTCTCTCTGTAACTCTGTCTTTCAAATAAATACAATAAATCTTAAAACATAAAGGCACTGTGGAGAGGCATTGCACAGGGCAGACCCTGCGTGCACGCGAGCTGTGAGTACGCTGGTAGCACAGCAGAGGTGACCTCGTTTCACAGATGGGGACACGGAGCCCCGTGAGGACACTGGACTGGAGTCGCACTGCGGCCGGCCGAGACCTGGGCTTCCCAGAGACCTCAGCAGCCCCTGCTGCTCGGTGTTAGGAACAAGAGCAGCTCACAAAGTGTACAATCCAGCAGGCTTGGCAAGACCGGGGCTGTCCCCAGCCTCTGAGCTGTCCCCCAGTGCCAGCCCAATTTTACAGGAAATAATGGCCAACGTGCCAGCCATCACTTTAACTTTGGCCCAGGATGTGGGTAAAGAAAAGCAAGTCAGAGAGTATTTGATCATAACTCAATGAGATAGGTGCTTCAAATCTTTATTAAAAATTTTATGAGTTAGTTTTAACTATGTATATATTGATATAGACCCACACGCATCGTTACATACATCACAATGAGCCACAAATTCAGATTTTTAAGAGATGTATTCATTTATTTGAAAGCCAGAGCAACAGAGAGAGGGAAAGACAGAGAGAGGTCTTCCATACATTGGTTCACTCCCCAAATGGTTGTTAACAGCTGGGGCTGGACCAGGCTAAAGCCAGCCTCCATCTGGGTCTCCCGTGTGGGTGGTAGGGGCCAAAGCACTTGGGCCATCTTCTGCTGCCTTGCCAGGTGCATTAGCAAGAAGCTGGATTGGAAGCAGAGCAGCTGGGGCTTGAACCGGCGCTTACATGTGGGATGCTGGTGTCACAAGCAGTGGCTTGGCCTACCTAATCATGTCAGCCCCCAAACTGTGTTTTACAAGAGAGAAAGCTAAGTTCTCCCTCGAACTCCCATTCTGCTTTTGGCAGAAGCTCCATTTTGGGTGTCAGGGTTTCCTCTCTCTCCCAGGGACTGCCCCCAGCTGGTCTCAGAAAACACCATCAGAGCAGCCCGGGGAGCCTGCCCGCCCGCAGCCACCTGCCCAACTGGCCCTTGGTGGCAGCCAGGCTCTGTGACAGGGCGGAGTCCTCATTCCTGTGGGTCTCGGCCTTCGGGCCATGCTTGCACCTGCCCACAGCCACCAGCAGGGGCCCACGGCCCTCTGAGTCTGCCTGCTCTCAGAGCCATCCCAGGCACCCAGACATCCTGGGGTGTGTGATCCTACTCCTTCCCATGTGGGGTTCGCTGAGAGACAGGCTCCAGGCGGCCGCTGCGGAAGCCCAAGGAGCCAGACACCTGTTCTCTCCGACTCTGGTAGCCGGAGGGGCTGCAGGGCCCAGCCCATCCAATCAGCTGCTCCCACCGTGAAGGACACAAGAAGCCGCGGGCCGTTCCCTGAGGTGTGCCGATCCCAGCCACAGTGGACCTCTTGGGTTTCACGACACGGTTCAGCTGTGCCCCTCAGCAGCCCACGCCTCCTGCCTGTTTCCTGCACAGGCACCCCATGGCCTCCGTGGACCTCCCAGGAGCCTCCCGCCACATCTGCGTTCCCTAGGAAACTAGCGGGGGCTGTGGTTCCCACGGAGAATGAGTGACAGCTCCCCTGCCGTGGCCGTCCGTGTCTCTGTGTGGAGTGAAGTGTTGAAGCCGGTGAGCGCCCAGATCCGAGAATCCACCCCGCGCTAGCAATGCAGTGCCATGGAGTGGTACGGCCGCCTCGGCTGGCGCACCCATCCAGGCCCAAAGTGCCCCATCCGGGTCTCAGGGAGCATCAAGCCCCTGCACACCTGGCCTCGCACCCACCCCTGCAGCTTGCAAGGCACCCCGATCCTTCCATCGCCCAGCCCCTTTGCAGCGGGACTTATCAGGGCCCTTGTGTGCTAATGAGCTTAGCTCCAAGAGAGGAATACCTGGGGTACCCACGCATCATCTCCAGGCTGCCAGCATCTTTCCTCGCTGCCTCACAGAAGCACTGGAACACGCTCCAGGAAACACTGCTGTGGAAAAGCAGTGCCCGGTGTCACCTGAGACGTGAACATGTAATGACTTCCAACACCCACTCGCTCCTCGCCCTCCAGGCTCCCTGGCCCAGCCTGACCCCATTTCAACTTCCTGCGTTCTTGCCGTGGTCTCGCTCTCCGGACTGCACAGCAATCAGCGAAGTCCAGTGCCTTCAGCTGGGTTCTCCGCCTGCAACAGCAGCCCCGGGGCTGAGGGCTGGATGACCCCATGGCGGCTCGCTTGTGCTCCTGACACTCCAAATGAAGCCATGAGGGAGCTGTGGTGAGACGGACAGCGCAACAGACACGCTGGGTTGACAATAGGCGTGCCACACACAGCTGCTGCCCCCTCCCCAATCCCGGCTCGCCTCCTGGCCAGAGTCTGGGAGGCTGCTGTGACACCCACCCCATTAGCAGTTCTCCACCTGCCCTGCCGTTCAGGAATGCTTCCAGAATGCTCAGAGCCTTTGCTACGTTCAGCGGGGCCTGAGCAGTTTCCGGTGGTGAGCTCCTGTGAGCTGCACCTGAGGGCGGGCGGAGACACCTGCCCCGGAACACCTGTCCTGCCTCCCCCTGGGACGCCATGGCTGTGACCCCACGGGCTCAGCGCGGCCTGAACTTGTTCCCGTTAGCCACTTTGCTCTTCTGAACTGAAGCCGCAAGTTTTTAATACATGAGCTTTCCCTGTGTGTTCACCTTTCCCCTCCCCCTACAAAGCAGGTTTGTGACGCCCAGGCAGGAAAATGAAGCAAAAATATGCACAGAGGAAAACAGAAGCACTCCCAATTCTAGCACCCAAAGATAAGGCTAAATAAATGCTTAGGAATATATCCTCCCTATTATGTTGGTACTCCCCCCGCCCCCAACACTCATAACATTTGTATCTCTTGGGGCTCTTTCTCCTTCAAGTAGCTGACACCCTGGTCCTAATGGTGTAAACATAAAAGACAATGTATTGGCTCCTTTTGCTGAAAGGTAGTGACAGCTTCAGGCAAGGCTGGATCAAGGTCCCCTCCTGTTCCTGGAGAAGGGCCTCTCTCCAGTCCTCGGCTTTGTTCTCAAGCTCCAGGATGCTGTCTGAGGGTGAGCTCTTAAAGCTTCAGGCTCGGGGCTAGCAGGGAATGTAAGCCACTTTTCCAGAAGTTTCCATACAGATGCTGACCCTCTTTCTGATTGTACCAGCCTCCAGCCACAGCCCCGCCCTTGAACCAACTTCTGTGGCCGGGGGGGGGGGGGGGGGAGGGGGAGGGTGTTGTGTGTGTGACATGCTGTCTGGTTTAGGTCAGAGTCATGGGCCACCACCTCCAGACTCCCCCACATCCCCCCAAGGCCCCCCAAGCCCAGTCAGCTGTGGCTGGAGGGACATGAATTGAGGCATATGCACTGGATGTTGGCTCCTGAGACATCCAGCTCAGGAGGGGGCGTGGCTCACCAATTAGCTTGTCACTGAGTATGTCAAGAATGCAGACAGAGGGACAGCCCAGACGATCCCCCCCCCTCCACCTCAGCCAGAGGCTGCTGGAAGGCAGGAGACTCCACACCTGCTTCCCGATCCACCAGGCTGACCTGGCCACCCAGGACCTGACCCTCCAGAAACAGGGCCAGCCACTCCCCTCCACCCCTGCAGGAGAATCCTCAATATTGAGGCAATGGAAAGCAGAAACAACAAAAGAAGGCAGGAGGGAGAACCAAAGGAGAAAGAAAGGAAAAGGCAGGGTGGTGTCTTGGACTTGACTCGGAGGCAGGGAAGGGACGTTAGTCGGGAAGTCGAGGTTCCAATAAAGTCTATCGTGTAGTGCTAATTCTACACTCAGGTTCATTTCTGGGTTGTGACCCACGAACTGTGGTCACAAAGACTTCCACATTAGCGGGGAGTGCGAGAGGGGTGGAGGGGAACTCCTTGGGCTATCTTCATGGCTTTTCTGCAAACCTAAAATTCCTGCAAAATAAAAAACTTATTTTGGGGGTTGGCACTATGGTGTAGCCGGTAAAGCCACCACCTGCAGTGTCAGCAACCAATATGGGTGCCGGTTCGAGTCCCAGCTATTCCATTTCTGATCCAGCTCTCTGCTGTGGCCTGGGAAAGCAGTGGAGGATGACCCAAGTCCTTGGGCCCTGCACCCACATGGGAGACCTGGAGGAAGCTCCCGGCTCCTGGCTTTGGATTGGCCCAGCTCCGGCCATTGCGGCCAATTGGGAAGTGAACCAGTGGATGGAAGACCTCTTTCTCTCTCTGCCTCTGCCTCTCTGTAATTCCACCTTTCTAATAAATAAATAAATAAATCTTTTTTTAAAAGAAAAAAAGCTTATTTTGAAAAAGTAAAGGGCTTAGAACAAGGTCCAACACAACGGCAGACTCAGTACCTGTTGACGCTTACTGAATTATTGTGTTGCATTTGAACCGTTGCCATCCAAGCATTAGTCACCTCGGAGTGGCCATCGCACGGTTTTGCATGTCCCGGAGAGCCGTCTGCGGGATGAGCCTCTGGGTCCTCATTAATCCCCACGCCGTGCACCTGCTTTGTATTACCAAGACCTTGACTGAAAGTTATTTTTAGATTTGCTGTATCTAAGCTGTGGATCGTGAGTCGGTTCACATTTCTTTGGCCTCAGTCAGGCTATCAATCAGTAATGAAAATATTCCCCAGTGGATTAGCCTCTCCTGTGCTGGGCACACTCTGTCAGTACAGCCACACCAGGGCTGTGGGCTGCGAGTCCCACCAGTGGTCACACCTCTGGGCACCACCCACTGCCCCAGTGCTCAGAGCGCTGCTGTAGGAGAAACTGCCAGGACCCTGGGGACAGCTCCCTCTCACTGACTGCTCTCTCCTCCTGCAGCCAAGCTAGGGGAGCTGGCTCCCACACACAGGCAGGCCCAGCCAGGTCTAGGACCACCGTATGCACAGTGGAGGCCACTTCTCCCAGCCAACCCCTTCCCACATGGCCCATGTGCCCCACGGCCAGCTCAGCCATCTGACACCAGCCTCAGACTCTCCCTGGGAGCCCAGTGATTTCTGGGAAAGATTAGGAAGGTGAAAGCCACCCTCGGATGTGCCACTGGAATTGTCACAGGGCGATGCTGAGTCAGGGAGGCAGAGCAGAGAGGCAGAGTTTGCTCCTGGAGCCGGCGGGGATACCCACACGGCAGCAGGTGTGATGCTGGCCATGGCCCCCGTCCCAGGGCCACTGCCACTCCTCTGCACGGCTCCCTCTTAGCAGGGGTCTTTGGATGGGAGCCATCCTCTCACCTCTGTCTTCCTACTGGGTGGATGCAGGAGGAACTGGTATCTCTGGTTCCCGGGGCCTGAGGCAGGCAGGAGGTTAAGTTCACGAGGGGACCCTTGGGGACAGCTACTGTCCTAATTAGAGCACATTAGGCCCTTGTCAGATCAGAGAAGCCTTGCCCCCTACCTGGCCCCGGTGTGTGCTTAGTTCATCTCCCTGCTCCCCAGGAGGAAGAGGGGTGCTTCACAAGGGAGGAGACTCAGGACAAGGTCTTGCTCCATCCAAGTGGCAAGTGAGAGCCGACGAGCATGGGAGAAGCCCCAGGCTTGGCCCTGGCTGGCTGGGTTCTCCCGATCAATTCTTCCCCACTGTTTTCTCTCCCCATCGCTCCCTGTTGGTCCTCAGACATCCCAATCCAGGGGTAAGGCACGAGAGGAGCTTACCCTCAGAGAAGCACCAAGGGCAGTAGGGAGGACTTGGACATAAATTTAGGATGGCTATTTCTAGAGGAATGGAGCAAAAACCTTGATGAATATTTATTGAGCACATACTGTGTGCCAAGAAACATATTATCACATTTAAGTCACATGTAGGTTCTCAGAGGAGGGAATGAGATGCACAAAATCCAGGTAGCACACCTACGGCCACATTGCTAACTGGTCACAGTTTGAGGCTGTGAACCGAGGCGCTGGCTTCAGAGCCTGCCTGTGCCTTCCCCTTGGTCTTAAAACTGCAGAAGGTAGCAAGATCTCAAAGTGCCCTGAAGAAGAAAGTCCATGTGGGTAGAAGTTAGCTGTCCTGGGCAGCTGTGAGCTCAGTTCCACCTGCAGGGTGAGGGTAGCAGACTTGAGGACAAGGGACACCCCAGAGAGCCCTGAACTGGCTGGGACATCCCCACCAGGCTCTGCCGACTCCTGCAGTGCTGGTCCAGAGTCCCCGTCACTCAGGATGCAGGCAGCCGGAAAAGCAAATGACCAAGGCCCGGCCCGGGAGCTAAGAAGGGACAGGTCAGGTCGGGTCAAGGGGCTGCCTGGTGCTGGTGGGCAGGGTGAGACAGGTACTGCAAGCAAGCGTGGAGGGCAGAGGCACCGTGCAGCAGGCACGGTGTGAACATGGTCCCGACGTCATTCTGCCTCTACCAGGAAGCATCGCACATGCTCCTGCCAGGCCAGCAGCCCGCTCAGACTGCTCAGCAGGGAGGGAGGGAATCGGCAGGAAGTTGTAGAAAATACTAATAGCTGCATTTACAAAGCACCTACTGTGTGCCAGGTTCTGCATCAGACATTTCACACTCGTTACCCCCTTTTCATTTTTACCCTCCCAAACAGCTCTGTGAGGGCAAAGGAGCTCCTGTTGAACAGAGAGGCAGTGGAAGTCCCCAGAGGCACAGCAAGGAGCTGCCAGCCATGCATCCCTCCACAGCAGGACCTGAGTTCAAATCCCGGTCCAGCTGGTCCTGGAGTGCACGCTCCTTTCTCCCCCAAGGACTGAGATGTGTGGCAGGTGCACCTCAGGCAGGGCCTCTTTCCTTCCTCATCCTCAGCCTCTGTCTGCCATGGCCTTGGCCTCTTGCCCTTGCCCACGTGTGACAGCTGGCCGGCTCAGCCCCACGCCTCTGTTGGGAGCAGCCCCCTCACAACCCTAGAAGGCATTCTTATTCCCAGCTGTTCTCATACTTGCATTGTAAGGGGGGCTGTGTAGGTACGCCATCCCATTCCACAGATGAAGTTGCTGAGGTTCCAGGTCAAATAGTCGGCTATCAGTGACCTCTGTTGGGAGAGAGTGAGAGGCCGAGAGAGAGAGAAAGATGTCGTCCACCTACTGGTTCATTGTCCAAATGGCCGCAATGGCCAGAGCTGGGCCAGACTGAAACCAGGAACCAGGAGCTTTTTCTGGGTCTCCCACGTGGGTGCAGGGGCCCAAGCACTTGGGCCATCTTCCGCTGCTTTCCCAGGCACATTAACAGGGACGTTAATCCCATGTGGGATGCTGGCGCTGCAGGTGGAAGTTAAATCTTTTACGCCACGGTGCCAGCTCCTTCTGTTTCTTTAAACCCCTATGGAGCCCTCACGGTGGCCAGCTGATCTGGGACAGCCTGCCCAAGAGGGCTCTACTCCCAGCCTGCAAGCTCATGGGGGTCAGCTGGGCGACCTCTCATCGGGTGAGCGCCGGATGCTGGGGCCTCCCTCAGGACTCTGCTCTCTCCAGCCTCTCATTGGCGAGCTCAGGTGGGGCGTCTCTCCATCAGGGCTGGAGAGGCAGGCTCTCGATGGCTCTGGGCAAGTGAGAGTGTCCCTGAGAAAGCGGACAAGCCACCTGCTCACCCCTCCCCCAGCCTTCTCCTCCTGGGAGTCCTTTCATTTCAAGGCTCTGATGACGAAGCCCATGCATTAGGAGCGAGCCGCGGTGACCACAGACGCTCCGGCAGCTGGGCGGGACGTCTCTGCTGGCACCCAGCAGACAGGGCACGGAGCTGCGGCTGCGCGGCGGCCGAGAATGCTTGGGTTGGGCACCATCCGCTTCAAACAGAGCCCCAGGCTCCTCCAGAGGGTGGGGCTGAGGAATTCCCCTTCTTTGACCTTGAAGGGATTCCAGGAGATGCCTCTTTGAAGTGGGCCAGCAGCCCGGGCAGGGTCCCCAGAACACGAGCAGGGACTGGCGGGGTCTCAGTAAACAGAGTGCGCCCCAGGCCACGTCCACTCCCCCACCACCACCTTGCTTCTCCCCTCCCCGTGCCCGGCTCTCTCCTGGTCTCCCTCCCTCTTCACACCAGCCATGCAGTCTGCGAGGGGTTGGGGAAGCCAAATTCCACAGCACTGAAATCACACTTCCACTGAATTCTGGCAAATGGTGTTGTCATAGTCAGAGAATGGGAGAACTTGAAAGGCCCTTATTGATGGCTTCCCCCAACTCCCTCTTTTAATAGATGAAGAACTTGAGGACCCGGGGGGAGGGTGCGGGTGGCGTCACCCATGAGTCAGGGGAGAGTCTGGGCTCGAACCCAGGGCCAGACCTTCAGACCCTGCCTCTTCCCAGCAGAGGTGCGGTCAGGGCAAGTACAAGGGACAAGCCCAAGTGCACCCTGGGCCACAAGGTCACGTCCAGGGCCGAGCAGAGCCAGCACTCAAGGGCGACCCGCGGCAGAGTAGACCAGGGTTCTGATTTCTTATTTCTTAAGAACATCTAGAAAGTACAATGCTTTATGTAAACTGTTCCCATTTGTAAACACAGAAGCGATTCACACGTACAAAGAAAATCCCCAGAATGGGGAAACTGAGGCACGGAGGCGTGACCGTGGCAGAGACACACACAGACCAAGGCCCGGCCCAGTGAGTCATCCCCGAGGCAGGCCAGGCTGGGTCTGCTGTCCTGTAGACTCTCATCCTGTGACGGTGACCCCTACTGCCTGGTCACAGCCCTTCCTTCTCAGGCCCTGGCCCCCTGGGAGCCCACGCTGCCTCCCACCCCTCCGCCACGGTCCTCAGCCCTCCAGGAGTATTTTCTCCCCCTGACATAATTCTGTTAAGACTCCTGGGTGAGCCAGGACATTCCAGGTCCCTGCTGGCGGCTGGGCAGGCCAGCAGACACCCCGCCCACCCGTCGCCAACCCCGGGCCTCTGCACTCTCAGCCCTCGGCAGCTGCCACCCCAGACACATCTCATAAACCCAAATTGGGAACATGTCAGCCAAAGGGGAAAATGAGATCATGGCCACCACCCACCCCGCGGCCCCGACCTCCCTGGGCCAGCTAATCTGCCAGCAGGTCCCTCCCCCCAGGACCCCATGCCTCCTGCCCGTCCAGCCCTGGGTGCTCGCCAGGGCAGAGGGCAGTAAGGGAGGAGATGACACACAACCTCGTGAAACCACGGGCGAGAGGCAAGTGCCGAGAGGCGCGTGGCGCACAAGGGCTTGGTGAGTTCCAAGAACAGGATGAGCCAAATCAGCAGTGTAGGTCAGCAAAACTGGGTCAGGAGCTAGGCTCAGCGAGCAGGAGGGTGGAGATTAGGTGGACATGGGTGGGGCGAGGGCGGGGCCTGGAGTCAGGGGGCAGGGCCAGGGCGGGGCCATGGCCAGGGGACGGGCCTGGGGGCTGTCCTGTCCTTGCCAATTCTGAGCTCTGCTTCCTCACCTGCGGACAGGGGCTCCTACCAGAGGAGTTCAATGTTTTCTTTCTTCTCCAGGTAAAGTGCTTTGCTTTCTCCCAGCTCCAAGGTTAGGCCTGACAAATGCACCCTTTGATGAATAAATGAATGAATGAATGAATGGTTATGAGAAACATCCACCTACTGAGAAAAGAATGAGAACAGACCATTGAATAAAGTAACTTAATACCTTGTTTTTTTAGAGATGTATTTTTTTATTTTGAAAGTCAGAGTTACAGAGAGAGAGACACACACACACACACAGAAAGAGAGAGAGATCTTCCATCCACTAGTTCACTCCCTAAATGGTCCCAGTGGCCAGGGCCAGGCCAGGCCAAAGCCAGAAGCCAGGAGCTTCTTCATCTGGGTGTTCCATGTGGGTGGCAGGGGCCCAAACAGCTGGGCCATCTTCTGCTGCTTTCCCAGGCCATTAGCAAGAAGCTGGATCAGAAGTAGAGCAGCTGGGACTCAAAAAAGTGCCCATATGGGGAGCCAGCGCTGTGGCTCAGTGGGTTAACGCCCTGGCCTGAAGCGCTGGCATCCCATATGGGCGCCCGTTCTAGTCCTGGCTGCTCCTCTTCCGATCCAGCTCTCTGCTATGCCCTGGGAAAGCAGTAGAAGATGGCCCAAGTGCTTGAGCCCCTACATCCACGTGGGAGACCCAGAAGAAGCTCCTGGCTCCTGGCTTAGGATGGGCGCAGTTCCAGCCATTTCGGCCAACTGGGGAGTGAACCATCGGATGGAAGACTTCTCTCTCTCTGCCTCTCCTCTCTCTCTGTAACTCTGACTTTCAAATAAATAAATAAATCTTAAAAAAAAAAAAAAGAGTGCCCATATGGGATACCTGGGCTGCAGGCGGTAGCTTTACCTGCTGTGCCACGGCGTCAGCCCCTGATACTTTAAAGTTTTCAAAGTGTTTCCCATTGTCATTTATGTCATCCCTGCGGCACCCTGGTGGACACACAGTGTGGGTTTCACTAAGCCCCCTGACAAATAAGGAAACTGAGGCAGGGGGCATTTGGAGGAGCAACTACTTATCTGAACAGTGGGTCTGGGTGGAGCGAGTGAGCCTGATGGCCTTGCCACTCCGGGGACCCTGCTCTGGGACCTGCCTGCCCGCAGCGAGGGTACCCCTTGTCCCATGACTGCAGATGAAGCGCACATCAGCCTGCTCGGTCCACCCTCGGTGGGGGGGTCTGGCGGACCCAGAGCGAGTGTGCTAGCAGCCCAGATCCCACAGGCTCAGCCTGCTGCCTGGCACCTCCACGTGAATGGCCCCCGGGGGGTCTCTGGGTTTGCCCTGCGCTAAGCAAGGGATGAGCAGGGCTCTTCATTATTTCTCCATCTGCAGCAGAGATGCAAAGAGCTTGCCGCGCTAACCCGGGACCTCACTGGAGGCTGCCTGACCATCAGCCTCTCTCTTCCCGGGAGCAAGGGCCCCGGCAGGAGACATGGGGGCAGTAGGGAGAGCAGCACAGCAGCACTGATTTATTTCTTTATTTATTAAATATCTATCTACTTATTTGGAAGGCATAGTTACAGAAAGAGAGGGAGAGAGAGATCTTCCATCCACTAGTTCACTCCCCAAATGGTCATAACAGCTGAAGCTGGGCCAGGCTGAAGCTGAGAGCCAGAAACTCTATCCAGGTCTCCCACCTGGGTGGCAGGATCCTCTGTTATTTTCCCAGGTGCACTAGCAGGGAGCTGGATGGGAAGTGGAGCAGCTGGGACTCGAACCTGTGCCCGTGTGGGAAGCCAGAGTCGCAGGCAGTGGCTTTGCCTGTTGCACACAACACTGGGGCCAGATGAGTGGACAGCACCTTCTTCCGTGGCTGAGGGGTCTCTAAGGCAGCACGAGACCCTGGCCCTCTCTCCCCCAGGCTGATTTAAAATGGGGCACAATTTAAAACAAGTGGTCTGTTTGCAACCAAGGCTGAGGTGCGGGGTTCTGAGGCTCCACCCCTGCACCCCCACACTCACCGAGGTCTCCTGCGTCTCTGGGCCTCAGGACAAGGAGTCGCCCTGTGATGGAATGAGAAGGCTCTGCCAAGATGGCCACTGACAATGGAAACTGCCTGTCAACAGGCTGTGCTTGGATGGTTTCAGAAACCACATTACAGTGGAGTCTGCCTGGCAACAGGCTGTGATTGGATGGTTTTGGAAACTGCCTGGCAACAGGATGTGATTGGTTAGGGCATAGACCGCCCCTTGACTGGATTGGCTGCCTTGGCTATATAAGCTGCTGTAGCAACTGAAATAAACGAGTCTGCAGGCCGCTTGCCTCAGGACTGCTTTCACCTGCTTCCTGGGGTCTGTGTGGTGACTCCATGCCTCTTGCCCCCACCATGCTCCTCCTCTCAGAATGAATCCACAGCAACATTGCCCCACTCCCCCTGCTTCTCCATGAGCACTTTCCTCCCACACCCTCAGAGCCTCCTCCCCATGTGTGCACACCCAGCCCACGCCAATCTCCTGCTGCCTGGAACTGCCTCATTTCTGTGGCAGAGTGCTGTTCACCCCCAGAACCCCTACTCCCTGTCACCACATTAATGGAGCCCAAGACGGCCTTTCCCAGAATGCCCTGCTGGAGCCGTAGCTGGATGCGGCCACAAGACCAAGCCCTGCCGGTGAGCGACGAGGCGCAGTGACAGGCACGGTTCTGGGTCGAGCTGTCCTCCGTGGAGGTGGCGTTCCTTCCACTTCCGAATGGCAGGCTCGGGAGCAGCTCGCTTGGACCACGTAGCACAAGTTGCTGGTTGAGAACAGCAGAGAGCCTGGCTCTCCCAAACCAGGAAATGGCCACGTTAGCCCTGGCCGGCAAAGGTATTACTGTTGCACAAAAGAGCAGCACACTTCTATTATGTTTGCGCCATCGCCATTTTGCCCTTGACAGTGGCTGAACCACTTCACTTTGTGTAACTACTTCTTCCTGGTCTTCAAAACCCACCTGGAGGTCACCTCCTCCGTGCAGTCTCCCCTGGTTATACCTGTGGTATCTGGCCTCATTCCAGAACACACCACTAAATGTTGATGCACTGGCTTCTATTTTATTTAGTGTTACTCTCTGCAGAATAGAGTGTGGCAAACCCCAGGAGGAAAGGCATGAAGACAGGGGGTTGGGTTTGTGGGGTCCCTCGAAGGTGTGGTCTCCCAGGCAGTGCTGTAGACCACCGCACAAACCCCGTCTGAGGTTCCAGTGCTGGACTTAGAGGTTAAAAAGGAATTGAGGGGAAATGAGACCAGCCAAGGTTGCTGGTATGTGGCAGGGGATGGTCCAAGCACAGAGCCTTCAGATACGGCCTGATGTCAGCGACTGCAATCCCTGGGACCTGTAACCCAAGACACAGCCTGTTACAATCAGATCCTCCCAAAGCCGGAAAACAAGGCAGGCCGACGGCCCCCACCCTGGAGAGGTGACAGTGCTTGTTCCCAGGTGTGAGATGGCTGATCCCTGCATCCCTATGTCGGCTGGACAACAGTCAGCCCTGACCACAGCCAGCCCCTCGCAGACAAGCTGCATCTAGAATAGAATGGGCAGGGCTGGTTGTAACCCAAGAAAGAGCGCCCAAGACGGAATGGACTGCGTGATGAGGTGGTGAGCTTCCTGACACTGGAGTGATCAAGCCAGATGGCCCCTGGTGGGGCTGAGGGAGGAGAACTCACACGTGGCTGGAGGTTGTATGAGACTGTGCTTTTCACAGACTGTGGTGCGAAGCTTCTCCCCGCGGCCCTGGCCCCGTCTTTCGCCCCGGATCCCAGCGCCACACCTGCGGTTCTGCAGCCAGCCAGAGTCTCATTCCTGGCACTTGCGGCGTTGCGATCCTGTGGGGCTGCTCCTGGGTGTCAGAGTCACTGACTCTTCTGTCGCAGTCCGGTCAGCAGGCAGAGCCTCTGCCCAATGGCTTCCGGCGGGGATTCCTGGAACACTCGCCCCTGGTGAGGAGCTCTGACCATGCAGGAGGCAACGCGAGGGCAGGGGGCGCTGGGGGACACCAGGGCGGGAGATGCGGAGAGATGGGAAAGTAGGGGGACACAGGGCACCACCGAAAGCACTTTGCTTGGGTTCACAGCTTGGCCCGGGACAGCACCACCTGGACTGGAAGCCCAGCACCCAGGCAGCGCCTTGCACACCCCGGGGAATGCCCGGCAAGGGAGCCCCGCCCACCAGCCCCGCTCGGCACCGCCCTGGCAGTGGGCCTTGTTGAGTCTCCTCTAGCCCACCCCACGGAGCCCGGCTCCCTCCACGTCCAAACAAAGGGGGTGTACTCAGACCACCAAGGACCCTCCTCCCCAGACAGGGTCCAGGGCAGGCCTAAAGCACCAGGGTGGGCTTCTGGGGTTATAAAACCCCGCCGTGCGGCCAGTGCTGTGGCATAGCTGGTAAAGCTGCTGTCTGCAGTGCCCGCATCCCATATGGGCATCAGTTCGAGTCCTGGCTGCTCCACTTCTGATCCAGCTCCCTGCCATGGCCTGGGAAAGCAGCAGAGGATGGCCCAAATCCTTGAGCCCCTGCACCTACATGGGAAACACGAAAGAAGCTCCTGGCTCCTGGCTCCTGGCTTCAGATTGGTGCAGTTCTGGCCATTGCTGCCAATTGGGGAGGGAACCAGTGGATGGAAGATCTCTCTCTCTCTCTCTCTCTCTCTTTCTCTGCCTCTCCTCTCTCTGGTGTAACTCTGCCTTTCAAATAAATAACTCTTTAAAAACAAAAGCCATGCTTCTTCTGAGCCGTTGGCCTTGAAGAAGTTACCTAAACCTCCTGGGCCTCAGTCCTCGCATATGTAAAATGGGAATGCAGTATCTGCTTACTGGAAGTGAGGAAGAGGAAACATTGACTTCCTGATTTTCATTTTGTTTGAAAGTCAGGTTCACTCCCCAGATGGCCTCAACAGCCACATGGGAGGGGCCTAGCAATTTGCTCCCCAATCCCAGTAGCACTCCTCAGCCCCAAGGTGTATGACACTGGCGTGGGAACGGGGGAGCTGACGGGTTCATTCTTGGGCTCTTGGTGGATAGGCACCGAGCATTTGTTCAAGGCTGAGGGAAGGGAGGACTTGGGGAGCGGGAAGACCACGTGCTGGAAGGAGCTCCCAGCAAGCAGCAGCAGAGGAACCAGGTGACAGGTGAGCGCTCGCAGGATGCAACCTGACTCGGAACAGTGACCAGGTGCAAGAGCAAGAATCTATGGGAAAGGTAGATAACTCCAGGAATGGAGGAATGGGAATGGACTAGCAAGGCGGAACGCGGCTATGAGTCAAGGGTGCCCTTGGACTGCAGCCAAGCTGCAACTGCGTCTCACCTTCTCTGTGGATTAGCTACGTGGCCTTGGGCAAGTTAAAGGCACATGGGAGTACTCAGAGACCAACCAGGAGCACTGACCGCCTGGAGCCCGGGTCCCAGTCCTCTTTTTTTTTTTTTTTTTTTTTTTTTTTTTTTTTTTGACAGGCAGAGTGGACAGTGAGAGAGAGACAGACAGAGAGAAAGGTCTTCCTTTGCCGTTGGTTCACCCTCCAATGGGCGCCACTGCCGGCGCGCTGCAGCCGGTGCACCGCGCTGATCCGATGGCAGGAGCCAGGTGCTTCTCCTGGTCTCCCATGGGGTGCAGGGCCCAAGCACTTGGGCCATCCTCCACTGCACTCCCTGGCCACAGCAGAGAGCTGGCCTGGAAGAGGGGCAACCGGGACAGAATCCGGCCCCGACCGGGACTAGAACCCGGTGTGCCGGCGCCGCAAGGCAGAGGATTAGCCTAGTGAGCCGCGGCGCCGGCCAGGGGTCCCAGTCCTCTTATGACTTCTTTAAGAAAGTCTCTCCCAACCAGCAATCCTGGGAGAAAAGACCCATCTCTCCTGCAATGCTCTCAGTGTGTGTCCTCATGCTTAGTGTGGCTGTATTAGACAGGACAGACGGTGAGCGAGAGAGCACTCCCCAAATGCCCACGATGGCTGGGGCTGGGCTGGGGACGAAGTCAGGAGCTGGGAAATCAGTCGGGTCCTCCCTGTGGAATGGCAGGTACCCGGTGACTTGAGCCATCACTGCTGCCTCCCAGGATCTCTTTAAGCAGGAAGCTGGAGTCAGAAGCTGGGACTGGGAGTTGAATCCCTAATTGCCAGGCCAAATGCTTGCCCCCCGAGGAGGGCACTTGGACAGTGCTGTTAGCAGTAGGCAGCAGAGTCCGCCCAGCTCGTGTGAGCAGAAAGGATCCACAGAGAACAGGGAACGTGCACAGCCTCACAAGAGGTAGACGAGGTGCACCCAGCCTGGGTTTCCAGGGACGAGTCCCAAAGCCCAATGCGAGGCTGGCTGACAATGGAAATGCAGTTTCTGCTTTGGTCAGAAAGTTCCAGAACAGGAACGAACGCCATAGGAACCCTTGGCTCCGGTGCCACTCCACCTCCACCTCCACCCTGATTTATGCTGGAAAAAGTGTTGAACTAAGCAAGCTTTTGTGTACAAAGTGGAAGGGTGCTGGTGTGGGAGGGAGGCAGCAGAGAGGGAGAAAGAGAGAGAAAATAAGATCACACACACCCCTGCCATGTAGACACACATACACGGGCACACAAGCACACGCACACACCTGTACACACACGCACGCACATACAGCCCAGCCTTTGTTTGCTGAGTCCAGATGACCAAGCAGGTCTTTGAGGCCAAGGACCCCACTGGAGCTGGAGCCAGGGGAGGGAGGTAACAGCCGCTGATAAGGGGCAATGAGGAAGATGAGCTCCAATTACCGAGGAGGGCAGGGTCTGCCTCTGACCCAGCTGGCACACACTTGCCTGTCGATAAACAGTTGTTCTATACCCGCATAGAGAGGCGCCAAGGGCTTGAAGGCAGCCATCTCACAGAAAAAGGAGGGCAAGAGACTCTGAAACCCAGGGCGAGACACCCAGCCTCCTCCAAAATCAAAACAGGGCAAAGCCGGACAAGAGCTGCTTTTCGCTTTGCAGGTTGTCAAAGACGAGGTTTGATCCAACAGGCTGACTAGTCTCTTCCTCGGTAGCCATGGGACCGGAAAGCCCTTTGACCCCACTACCTGCTGCCTCCGGGAATTGGCTCTCCAGACAGATCTGTGCCTTGCTCTTCTGCAATTGGGCATGTCTCCAGGTGTTTACGGCGATGCTGCTTATCAGAGCCAAAGATTAGAAGTTGACTCCAGTAGGGGTCTGATTAGATAACCCATGGTGCATTTGTAGGCCAGAACACTCAGCTAAAACTGAATAATGGCACACAGATTTATAAGCAATAAAAATCCAGCCAAAGAGCAAAGTGTACAATGTCATATCTTTGTACGAAAATATTTACACACATCATTTGATATGTACGGCACATTTCCAGTCTCCCTGGGGAGGGAGACCGGGCTATTTCAGAGTCCAAATTAGACTCTGTTCATTGTTTACACTTCTGTACTGTTGAGTTATCTACCAAGAGTTTCACGTATCACATTTTCAGCTTTGATATGCTATTCAAGGTAAATAAACATTTGAGAATTAAGAGTTGGACTACCAAGCCACAGAGAGGCGTTGGACATGATAAGAAGAGCCACAGGGAGCCACTGATGGTTTTGGAGTAGACGGGCAGCTTGCACACGGTATTTCACAAGGAGGCCCCCGGGAGAGGCTCAGGGTAGGTCAGTGGCCTCCCCAGCCAGTCCAGCTGGAGGCACCAGTGTCGCCCAGCAAGCTGGGATAGGGACAGGAGAAAGGGAGCTTCCTGAGCAGCCTCTGTCATCGCTTGCTGTGAATTCTTCCCTTTTTCCTGTCCCCAGATTTCCAGATCATTCATGGAATGGCAGGGCAGACAACACAGCCTCTGAGCTGCCACGCTCTCTGATCCACCAAGAGGGGCTTTCCTTGTCTCCCTCCCAGCTTCTGTTCCCCACAGGCCCTGTCCTGCCCCGCCCCCTGCCTCTCCCCTGCTTTGACCACACACACTGGGTTTCTGCACAGAGCCCAATGTCCTGGGTCCACGGAGCTTATCTTGGAAGCGCCCCTGAGGTCAACAAGGCAGAGTGGCCGCCCAGGGCTGCCAGTCCTCTCTGGGTCACTCTCCCAGGTACCCCCAATACAAACATAAATATCCTGAACCTGGAGAAGAGAAAGCTGGGGTTTCAAGAATGGATTGTGGATCGCCCAAAGTCAGGCAGAATCAGAACTCAGGCCCACGCTCCGGGGGGCCCCCCGAGAGCACTAGTGTGGTGCTCCAGCTCCCAAGCCCTGAGTGTTAGGACGGTGAAGAGGGAGGGGCAGTCTCTGATCTCCCTCCACCCCCACTGCTTCTCCCCCTGCAGGCTCCAGCTCACCAGCTGCCCAGGGGCCCTGGGACCCTCATTACAGCCTCAGCACCTTACTCTTCTGAGTAAGAGGGTCACACTCCTTTCCCACAAAAGTCTTATTGTTAGCAGGACAGAGCTTGGAGCCTCAAATGATATTGCCCTGTGGTGTGGGGTGGATGGGCCAGGAGCACCTGACCCCCCAGCTGTCCATCCAGCTGGTCCCACAAGGCCTGACAACCCCCGATTCTCCCCTCTATGTCCCACCCACTCCCTTCCTTCCCAGGAGACGGATGTTTGGGGGGTGGGGGGTGGAGTAGGCAGGTGGATTGGAGGGGAAAGGGAGAAGACCTGTGCCACCTCGCTATGCTTTCATCCATGTGTTATTTGCATACTAACGGTGTCCTAAATTATTGCATTCACCATGAGTAAAACAGGTCCTCCTGGAGATGGCCCAATTGATCCATTTATCCCATAGTACAGGGTTGTCAGCCTTGGCATTCTTTTTTTTTTTTTTTTAAGCTTTATTAATTCATTTGAAAGGCAGAGTTACAGAGACGGGGGCAGAGAAAGAGAGTCTTTCATTTACTGGTTCACTCCCCAAATAGCCACAAAGGCTGGGGCTGGGTCATTCCAAGCTAGGAGCCCAGAACTCTGTCTGGGGCTCCCACGTGGGTGCAGGGACCCAAGCACTTGGACCATTCTCCACTGCTTTCCCAGGCGCATTAGCGGGGAGCTGGATCAGAAGTGGAGCAACTGGGTCTCCAGCAGGTGCCCATATGGGATGCCAGCTTTGTAAGGGAAGTGGCTTAATCCACTGAGCCACTGTGCTGGCCCCTAGGCTGGGCACTCTTGACATTTGGGGACATACAAGTCTCCGTGTACGCAGAACCGCTGGGTGCCTGTGGCATCACGCCCTCCAGCCGCGACTTCCCCAATGCTGCCAGACTGTGCCATGTGTCCCCCGGGGCCACAATCACCCCAGGCTGAGAGTCACTGCTGTAGTGTCCTGTGTCCCCCGGGGGAGGGGCCCAGTGCCCTTTCTTTGGTCCTTGCTGAGGTCACAGTGGGAGTCTTCAGGACTGTGGGGAAGACAGTAGCGCTCTCCACAAAGGCACTTAAAATGTACATGGAAAATTGAATTAAAAGAAGCTTGCTTTGGTGCAGAAAAAATTGAAATCCATGCACATGAGGAGCTTGCAAAAACTTCATGGAAAATGCACATTATGGAAAAACTATTCAAGGACCTCCAAAACTTTTTGCACCAAACTTCTCTTTTCATTATCTTTCCACGTGTTTTTGGCTGTCCCCACACAGGTCGCAGAACACGGACACTGTTCTGTTCTAACACTCGTCACCTCCAGGAATCAGAACCGGGAATCCAGCCCTGCCAATCCCAAAACACTGCGACTCTCAGGACCACCACCACCACCACCACCCCCTCCGACCCGCCCCATGTAACCAGATTCTTTCTGGTCCTTGGGTTTTTCACCCAGAACTGCCAACAGCTCCTGCCTCTCAGACTTTTTTATGGTGAGATCTACAAGGGCAGTAAAAAGCCTCAAAGGGTTTCCGGGACATCAAATAGCCCCTTTTAAATGAAAAGAAAGGAGCAAGGGAGAGGGGCCTGCCAGCCATTTTATTTTCTTACACAAGTGAATTAGATACATATGGAACACGTTTCCTTTTGATCGAGCCCTATTTTAAGACATAAGGAGATTGCCCTTAAAATACGTTCCAGCCTTCGCGGGCCGCTGAATTGGCAAAGGAGTTGGTCTGTGTGTTGCCAGGCGCACAGGGCGTGGCCCAGGATTGGCAGGGGGGTGGGCGTCATCCAGTGAGGAGGAGCCCTGAGCAACACCTCCCAGACATCTGAGAGTTCCCGGATGGCATGGGGTGGCGGTGGGGGACGAGGTGCGGCAGGCTGGTGTGGCCAGAGCTGACTTTAAAAGAAAGCAGAGCCTGCGCATTTTTATAGTTTGCGACCATTCTGAGCCCGAGATGCACTGTCACTCCTGCTGGGGCCTTGCTCAAACTGGTCTCTCTACTAAGAATGTTCCACCTCCCTCGTGTTCCCCACTCTCCAAGTGTGCCTCCCTCTTTCCTTCCAGAAGAATCGGTTAAGTGGACAAAGATATGGATAATTCTATAGACTCGGAAGAATAGGATAGGAGAGGCGAGAAGAGATCTCACTGCCACGTGCTGTATTTCACAGGGACAAAAGGAAAAAACAGTGGAGGCAGGGTAAAGCGCCCCCTAACTGGGTGCTAGTGAAGTAAATGCTTCAATAGTCACACAATGAAGAATCACATACCCATCCAAAACTGAAGATGCAAATGAGCCCTGGCTAGATCAGATGAGAAGAAGTGAACAGCGTATATGGTGACCCTTTTCTTTAAAATGTGTTATAGGAGGAGAATTCTGCAAAGATGGCAGAGGAGGCATCACCAGGGGTCTGCCTCCCCTCCTGGACACCACCTGTTGGCTCAGAGTCTGTCTGGTGCATCTATTTTGCAACTGAGTCTATTGAAAAATTACAACTTCCAGGTGAAGGCTTCGATGGCCAGTGGTGGTTCATTTTGGTCAATTCCAGATCGTCACTTGGTAGCAGCTACCCAGCCTGCATCTCCAGCCCCGTGAGAGACAGACAGACAGCTGCACTCGTGTCCCGGAAGCAGCTTGAATGCAACTCACTGGGAGCCAGGGTGGGCCAGAATGACCTTGTCCTCCACGTACAGACATGCCTAGAGAGATGGCAAGTTTGCTTCCAGAACATTTCAACAAAATGAGTCACGGGAACTATTTGTTTTTCCCAGTGCTTATCAAAGTTGTGTTTATGCTAGCCTGTGGTCTGTTGAGGTATAATAGAATTATGTCTTCAATATGTACAAACCTCAGTTAGAAAAATACCACTGCACATGCTATCAATTGCCTGAGCCTTCAGCAAGAAATAGTCTCATTGCCGGTGGAGGGTCTTGGCTCGGTGTTCGTGGCTGCTGACAGCGTGGTGGCTGCTGTAGGCAGGGGTGGCTGTGGCCGTTTCTTAAATTAAGGTGACAGTGAGGTCTGCTTCTTGTAGGCTCTTCATTCACAAATGATCTCTCTGCGGCATGCGATGCTGATTCCACCTGCAGTGGAACCTCTTCCCAAACTGGACTCAGTCCTTTCAAACCTGCCACTGGTTCATCAACTGAATTCCTGTGACGTTCTGAACCCTTTGTCGTCGCTCTGACGATGTCCACGCATCTCCACCGGGAGCAAGATTCAGGAAGTCACCGTCTTTGCTCACCCATAAGAAGCCACGTCCTGACCCGCGAACATTTTGTCATCAGATTGCAGCAATTCTGTAGCTTGCACGATCCTGTGTTTAGATCACAATTCCATCCCTTCTCAGCCCAGTTCTTCCACTGCTGCTACCACTTCTGTAGTCACTTCCCTTCACTAAAGTCTTGAACCGCTCAAAGCCACTCCTAAGGGCTGGAATCGACTTCTTCCAGATTCCTGTGCGTGTTGGTGTTTTGGCCTCCTCCCAGGAATTACAAATGCTCTCACTGGCATCTAGCATGATGGATCCTTTCCAGAAGGTTGTCCGTTTACTTTGCTCAGATCTATCAGAGCAATTGTGTCAGTGGCAACGGTAGCCTCGTGAAATATGTTTCTTAAATGAAAAGACTTGAAAGTCAAAATCACTTACCTATGGATGCTGCCTCTATGCCTGTGACCCGTATCAGGGTGCCTGGGTTGGAGTCCTGGCTGCTCTTCGGATTCCAGCTTCATGCTAAATGTGTACCCTGGGAGGCAGCAGGTGACAGCTCAAGTTACTTCCCTGCTGATCAGAGGGAGAGACGTGAGTTGAGTTCCTGGATCCTGATTTCAGCTTGGCCCAGATCCAGCTATTGTAGGCATTGAGGAATGAACCACTGGTTGGGAGCTCTCTCCTCTCTCCCTCTCTCCCTCTCTCCCTCTCTTTTTCTCTCTACTTTTTGAATTAAATAAATGGAAAAAAATATTCCTTTAATGACTTGATCCTTAGGCTACAGAATGTACATTGTGGCCGGCGCTGTGGCTCACTAGGCTAATCCTCTGCCTTGTGGCGCCGGCACACCGGGTTCTAGTCCCGGTTGGGGCACCGGATTCTGTCCCGGTTGCCCCTCTTCCAGGCCAGCTTTCTGCTGTGGCCCGGGAGTGCAGTGGAGGATGGCCCAAGTGCTTGGGCCCTGCACCTGCATGGGAGACCAGGAGAAGCACCTGGCTCCTGGCTTCAGATCAGCATGATGCGCCGGCCGCAGCGTGCCAGCTGCGGCGGCCATTGGGGGGTGAACCAACAGCAAAGGAAGACCTTTCTTGTGTTAGGCATGAAAGTAACATCTCATTGCACATTTCCATCAGAGCTTTGGGGTGGGGGGTGTGATTGTCAACACACAGCAGTATTTTGAAATAAATCTGTTTTTCTGAGCGGCGCATCTCGACAGTGGGCTCAAAAGGTTCAACAGACCCTTTCTAGACAGATGTGCCAACATCCTAGCTGTCTCCTTGCATCTCAGACCAAAGCAGAGTGGATTCAGTATAATCCTTAAGGGTTCTGGGACTTTCAGAACAGTGAAGGAGCTTTGGCTTCAGCTTCAAGCCAGCAGCTGTGTTGGCCCCTAGCAAGGCAGTCAGCCTGGGCACTGACGCTCTGGAATCAGGCAGTGGCTTCTCCTCTCTCGCTGTGAACGTCCCAGATGCCATCGTTTTCCCCATGGAAGACCGTTTTACCTACACTGAAACTCTGGCATGCATCATTGATCTTAGCTGTATCTTCTAGGTCATTTACTGCATCTTCTATATTGCTACTTGCTGCTTCATCTCGCGTGTTTATGTCGTATGGATAGCTTCCTTCCTTAAATCTCAGGAACCAGCTTCTGCCAGCTCCAAATTTTTCTTCTGTACCTTTCTTGCCTCTCAGTTTTTATCACATCGAAGAGTTGGGGCTTTGGTTTCAGGGAATTTTGTAGCTTGCATGATCCTGTGTTTAGATCACAAAAACTCTCCGTATCAGCAACCAGATGGTTTCACTTCCTTATCACTCACGTGTTCACTGGAGTAGTGTTTTTAATTTCCTTTAAGAACTTTTCCTTTGCATTCACAACTCAACTAACTGTTTAGTGCCAGAGGCCTAGGTTTTGGCCTGTCTTGGTTTTTTGCCACGCCTTCCTCACTGTGCTTAATCATGTGCAGCTTTTGATCTAAAATAGGAGATGTGTGACTGCTTCTTTCTCTTGAACACTTAGAGGCAATTATAGGGTTATGAATTGCCTCCTTGCCACACTGCTGTGTTTCAGGGAATAGAAGGGCCTGAGAGCAGACAGGGAGAGGTGGGAGAATGGCTGGTTAGTGCAGCATCTCGAACAGCACCCACTGCTAAAGTTTGCCATCTTATATGGGCACTGTGGCACCCCAAGACAATCACTATATTATATTGAAGATTGCTGGTCACAGATCACCATAGCCAGTATGATAATAAGGAAAATCCTGAAATGTTGTGAAAGCTATCCAAATATCATATAGAGACATGAAGTAACACAAACTGTGGTGAAAAACAATGCCAACAGACCTGCTCAATTCAAGGTTGTCACAAATCTTCACTTTGTAAAACGAACACACCCAAAATATCTGCAAAGTGCAATAAAATGAGGTGTGACCGTATGGGGAATCTATGCTCTGAGGGTTGATTGCTGCCTCTGGTCATAGAGGTGCAGACACAGAGGCAGGCGGCCGCTGTTTTTATCCTTCTCCACTCCCATTGCAAGCCCCTCCGACTCAAGCTAAAACAACTGCCCTGGAATTTAAAGGACCCCTGCTTTTTCCCCTTTGCTTTTCCTTTTCTCGTTTTCTCCCCCTCTATTTTGGGAACCAGACATTAAAGGTTAGGATATTCAAAGTAACTGCAAGTACAAAGGGAAGTAGAAACTCTCACAGCACATGCATGGGGATAGGTGCAGGCTCAGAAAACACAGACACTATCTTAAGTTTACTCCTCAAGCTGATCCTCAGTGGAGAGGGAGGAGAAGTTAATTTCCAGAATTATCAAATTATTGGACTCAAATGTTCTGTTTTTAACAGGAAGAAAAAATTGCAAAGCGTATAAAGAAGTAGAAAATCATGGGCAATACAGAGGGAATAGTATTCCAATCGAAGCTGTCAGTGGGAAAGAACAGATGGCAGTCTACTAAAGACTTCCACAGCTCTCTCAAAGATGTCCAGAGAACTAAAGAAGAGTTGGAGAAACTTAGGAAAACAATAAATGAACAAAACAGAAACATAAATAAGAATATTTTTATGAAAACCTAAAAAAAAGCCAAAAAGAAATCCTAGAATTGGAAATTACAATAACTGGAATGAAAAATTCACCCAATGGATTCAAGGGCGTATTTCAACAGGCAGAAGAACAGTGGACTGTAAGACAGGACAACTACAGTTACCAAGTCTGAAAAACAGAAAGAAAAAAGATAAAAGAAAAGTTCACAAAGCCTAAGGGACTTATGAGACCTCATCCAATGTGCCAATGCGTGTGCTGAGAGAATCCCAGAAGAGAGGGAAAGGGAGATTATATGAAGAAACAATGGCCAAAAGCTTCTCAAGTTTGATGAAATAAATGTCTATAAACATCCAAGAAGCTCTGCAAACTCCAGTAGGATGACTCAGACACTTATATTGAGACATAGTATGACCAAAGACAAAGATAGACTCTTGCCAACAACAAAGTCACTTGTATCATACAAGTGATCCTCAAAAACATAAAATTTTTATCTTATATATTTTAAAAATTTTATTTGAAGTATACAAATTTCATGTATTTCATATATACAGATGTAGGAACATAGCGATACTTCCTACCCTACCTTCCTCCCATCCATGCCCCTACCCTTCCTCCTCCATCCTCTTATTCCATCTCTTAATTTTTTACAGTGATTTACTTTCAATTGACATTATATCCATAAGATTAACCCTACACCAAGTAAAGAGTTCAACAAATAGTAAGAAGAAAGAACACTGTTCTTAAAGAGTGGAGACAAGAGCTGTAACAATCATTGAATCTCAAAATGTCAATTTCACTCTTATACATTACATTTTTGGTACTCTATTAGTTACCACAAATCAGGGAAACCATATGGTATTTGTCTTTCTGGGACTGGTTTATTTCACTAAGTATAATGGTTTCCACTTGCAGCCATTTTGTTGCAAAAGACAGTATTTTATTCTTTTTTATCACTGAATAGTATTCCGTATTGTGTATGTATTGTAATTTCTTTATCGAGTCTTTAGTTGATGGATATCTGGACTGATTCCATAGCTTGTGAATTGGGCTGCAATAAACATGGGGGGTACACATGACTCCTTCATATGCTGATTTTATTTACCATGGGTGAATTCCCAGGAGTGAGATTGCTGGGTCATATGGTACATCTGTTTTCAGCTTCCTGAGGTATCTATACTGGCTTCCACAATGGCTGTACTATTTTACATTCTCACCAACAATGAATACCTTTTCCTCCACATCCTTACCAGTGTGTATCATTTGTTGATTTCTGTATGAGAGCAATTCTAACTGGGGAGAGGTGAAGACTCATTGTGGTTTTGATTTGCATTTGCCTGATGGCTTGTGATCCTGAGCATTTCTTATATGTCTGTTGGTCATTAGAATTTCCTCTTTTGAAAAATGACTGTTCAAGTCATTTGCCCATTTCTTACCTGGAATGTTTATTTTGTTGTTACTGAATATCTTTGAGCTCTTTATAGATTCTGGATATTAATCTTTTATCAGTTTCATAGTTTGCAAATATTTTCTCCCATTCTGTTGATTGCCTCTTCATTTTACTAAATGTTTCCCTTGCAGTGCAGAAGTTTTTCAGCTTGGTGTAATCCCATTTGGCTATTTTGGCTTTGATTGCCTGTGCTTCTGGGGTATTTTCCAAGAACTCTTTGCCGATGTCAATGTCTTGCAGAGTTTTCCCAATGTTTTCCTCTAGTAATTTGAAGGTGTCAGGTTGTAAATTTAGATCTTTGATTCATTTTAAATTGATTTTATATAAGGTATAAGTAAGGTAGGGATCCTGTTTCATACTTCTGCATGCAGAGATCCAATTTTCCCAAAACAGTTTGTTGAAGAGACAGTTTTCACTCAAGGGATTGATTTTAGCTTCTTTGTCAAAGACAAGTTGGTTGTATATGCATGGGTTGATTTGGGGAGTTTCTATTCTGTTCCATTGGTCTACATGTCTATTTTTGTGCCAGTTCCAGGCTATTTTGATTATAACTGCCCTGTAGCATGTCTCAAAATCTGGTATTAGGATGCCTCCAGCTTTGTTTTGTTGTGTAAGATTGCTTTAACTACTCAATGTCTCTTATGTTTTCATATAATTTTTAGCATTTTTTCTAGATCTGAGAAGAATGACATTGGTATTTTGAGTGGGATCACATTGAATCTCTAAATTGCTTTCAGTAGTCTGGACATTTTGATTACATTAATTCTTCCATTTGACAAACATGGAAGATTTTTCCATTTCTTTGTGTGTCTTCTATTTCTTTCTCTAATGTTTTGTAATTTTCACTGTAGAGATATTTCACATCCTTGGTTGAATATATTCCAAGGTGTGTAACTTTTTCTGTAGCTATTGAGAATGGAAATGGTCTTAAAATTTTTTTTCTCAGCATGGCATTGTCCATGTATACAAAAACTATTGTTTTTGTATCTTAGTTTTGTATCCTTCCACTTTACCAAACTCTTTTATGAGTTCCAATAGTCTCTTAATGGAGTCTTTTTGTTCCCCTATATATAGAATCATGGCATCTGCAAATAGGGATAATTTGACTTCCTCCTTTCCAATTTGTATATTTTCGATTTCTTTTTCTTGACTAATGGCTCTGGCTAAAACTTTCAGGACTATCTTGAGCAGCAATGGTAAAAGTGGACATCTTTGTCTGGTTCTGGATCTTAGTGAGAATGCTTCCAGTTTTTCCTCATTCAATATGATGCTGGCTGTGGGTTTGTCATAAGTTGCCTTGATTGTATTGAGGAACATTCCTTCTATACCCGATTTGCTTGAGGTTTTCATCATGAAAGGATGCTGTATCTTATCAAATGCTTTCTTTGCATCTATTGATAACTATATGGTTTTTATTCTTCAGTTTGTTAATGTGATGTATCACATTTATTGATTTGTGAATGTTGAACCACTGCTGCATATCAGGGATAAATCCCAGTTGATCTTGGTAAATGATCATTCTGATGTGTGAGATTTTATTAGCTAACATTTTGTTAAGGATTTTTGAGTCTATGTTCATCAGTTCTCTTGGTTGTATCTTTTTCTGGTTTAGGAATTAAGGTGATGCTGGCTTCATCAAAGGAGTTTGGGAGGATTCTCTCCTTTTCAATTGTTTCAAATAGCTTGAGAAGAGGTGGAACTAGTTTTTCTTTAAATGCCTGGTAGAATTCAGCAGTGAAGCCATCCTGTCCTGGGCTTTTATTGTTGGGAGAGTCTTTTTTTAAGATTTATCCATTTATTTGAAAGTCAGATTTATACAGAGAGATGGAGAGGCAGAGAGAGAGAGAGAGAGAGAGAGAGAGAGGTCTTCCATCCACTGGTTCACTCCCCAATTGGCAGCAATGGACGGAGTTGTGCCAATCCGAAGCCAGGAGCCAGGAGCTTCTTCCGGGTCTCCCATGTGGGTGCAGGAGTCCAAGGACTTGGGCCATCTTCTACTGCTTTCCCAGGCCATAGCAGAGAGCTGGATCGGAAGTGGAGAGCCGGGACATGATCCAGTGCCCATATGGGATGCCAGCACTGTAGGCAGCTGTAGGGTCTTAGTCCACCCAAATGAGGATGGACTGGGTCCGAGGAAAGGTAAGTGCGCCGCTCACCCATTTCCCAGCCTCCCTTGATCCCAGAGAAATCAGACACAGCAAGGAGTCAAGTCAAGCAGGAACTCATTTATTGCACGTGTAGCAAAGCCTTTTAAAGCACAAAACCACAGGATTATTGGGGCAGGGCATAAGGACCAACCAATTACTTGAAAGGTCATTTTACGGGGTGATTTTTTACAGGACCAGCCGTATGTCTGTACACTTGTCATCAGTCACCTCTCCTGATGCTGCACAGCCAATTAGCTTTGGTGGTAAATAACTTTGGGTTCTGCCTTCCTTACTTCCTTTGGGCACCATCTTTGGATTGCCTCATGTGCCTAATTTCCCTGCAGGCAGCAGTTTTACCTGCTATGACACAGTGCTAGTCCAGGGAGGGTCTTTATTACTGATTCCATCTCTATCTTGTTTTCCATGCCTTCATGATTTAATTGGGATAGATTGTATGTGTCTAGAAATCTATCCTTTTCTTCTAGTTTTCCCAATTTGTTGACATCAACTCTTTACAATAATTTTCTGATGATTCTTTTTATTTCTTTGATATCTATTCGCATCAAATTTTTAATCAGAAATTTAAGAGAAAAAGAAGAAGGAATCAAGTTGGTGAGTAGGACTCTCTAGTAACCACCTCGCCACAAGGACATCAATGGGAACAGCTGTGCACACACAAAGTCATCTTCACACAAGACACAGAAGCTGGATGAGAGGCCAGTGTCTCACTTTGTTATAAGAAAAAGTTGCATTGAAGAAAGCAAGAAAAATAAAGAATTTCCCAAGTTTCAGACAATTCTCCTCTCCCTTAGCTCCAAAAAGCAGCTGAGAGAGAGAGAGAGGGAGAGGGCACTGAATGACATCTTCAGGCCCACTGCAAAAATATTCAGTTGGACTAAGCCCAGGCCTATTCTTATGGACTTTTTGGAGCCTCTATAGCCAGATGGCCTCCACCATCCCTGCCCAGCCACCAGCAGAAAGGAAAAGTCCAGCCGTGCCAAGAGGCCAGGAGACAGCGTAGAACAATACCTCAGAGACCAGAGTTGGGTCTACCATACAAGATCCAGCACCTGACAAGCCCCAAAGCCTCTCCCCTGTAGCCAGTGTTCACAGGCTGAGGCTGTAGACTGGCCCAGCACCAGGCAGAGTCTGGCATCCTGTGGTGTTTGGCTCATTTTGTTTTGTGTCACTGCTGGCCTCAGGTGGTTAGGCAGCCACCCCAGATCTTTGTGGGAAGCCGTGAGCCAAGTTTAGCCAGCTTAGGTGGCCAGAGGCTGCCTTTATCACCCTCTTCCAACACTGTGCAGGCTGCATGGGCCCACAGGACTATGTCTCAGAACTCAGTGTTGGGTGGTAAAGTCCAGCATGTGGGCAGATCCAGATGGCCTCCATCCCCAGTCAAGGGCCTGTGAATAGAGTCTCTGGTCCCACACCTACACCATGTACCACCATCATCCTCTTTCAGGCCTGGTGTGCACCTTGAAGTCACAGGATCTGGTAACACTGAGAACCAAGTATGATCTACTTAGTGCCTGCCTGGACTTACTTCCAGTGCCAAGTGGAATTCCATGGTCCTATTTTTTTTTATTACTATCAAAGATTTACTTTATTTATTTGAAAGACAGAGTTGCAGAAAGAGATAAAGACAGAGATCTTCCATCCACTGGTTCACTCCCCAGACAGCCACAATGGCTAAAGCTGGCCTGATCTGAAGCTAGGAGCCAGGAGTTTCCTCAGGGTCTCCCACATGGGTGCAGCGGACCAGCACTTGGGCCATCCTCTGCTGCCTTCCTAGGCACATTAGCAGGGAGCTTGGAGCCTGATCAGAAGTGGAGCAGCTGGGACTTGAACCAGTGCCTATGCTGGTGCTGCAGGCCAGGGCTTTAACCTGCTGCACCACAGTGCCAGCCCCTGCCATGTTTCTGGTTGAGCAGTCTTATACTCCAGTCAGCATCACCCGTGCTACCAGGTGCAGTATCAGACTGTAAGCCCACCTCAGAAACAGACAGAGCATCGCAGGCTGACTTGCATTCTTCTCCCAGGTGCTTTGGTTCTGGCAGACTGTGGGCTCTGGATGTGATCTAGCATCACAGCGTTGGGGGCCACAGGGCACGGAGTCACAGCCAGCCGCATGCCCAGGAAAAGACTTGTAGGCACGGACGATCACTTCCCCAGTGCATCGAACAACACATCGATTTCAGGTTTCAGACAAGTCTCAGTTGTGGAACATCACAGGTCTGAATCAGTACAAGCATATCAAGAGTGGAACCAGGCAAAAGGTCGATTTAGGATGCTGTCTAGTGCTGAATTAGCAGAAACACACACAGGCTCAGAGAAAAGAGACCAGTCAGACATTCTAGAAGGACAGCCACAAACAATACTGGACTACTACAACATTCTTCAATGCCTAGATAATGCCATAAACTAACATTGTCAAGAAATTCCAGGGAACCAATAAAGTGCCAGAAACCAAACATCTAAGAATTACAGCTTCCAAATACTCTAGTGAATAATGCAAAAAGGTGTTCTAAGAAAATTCAACAAATTCAAGAGATATTATTCGATGTTCTAACAAAGAGATTTAATAGACAGGTGGAAATAATTAAACAAAATCAAGCAGAAATCCTGCAGCTGAAAAGCTCACTAACTGAAATAAAAAATGTGATAGAAGACGTGGACAGCAGAATAGCTCAAACAGAAGAACAAATCGGTGCCCTTGAAGATAGATTTGGAAAACACTCATTTGGAGGAGAAAATAAAAAGACTCAAAAGAAATGAAGAAAGCCTGTGGGAACTACAGGATCATATGAAAAGAGAAAATATCTGCTACTAGGTTTCAAGAGGGACTTGGGAATGCCAGCAGGGTGACAGTGTATTTAAAGCAATAGTAACAGGAAGCCTCTGAAGCCCAGAGAAAGACACCACTACCCAGGTACAGGAAGGTCAAAGATCATCAGTCAAGTTCAGTCCAATGAAGTGTACCCCAAGACGTATCAAATTCAAGTTCTTGAAGGTTAGACAAAGAGAGTATGCTCAGAGCTACAAGAGAAAAGATATAAGTAATTCATTAAGAAGTTCCAAGTTGCCTGAATTCTTGGCAGAAACTGTACAGGCCAGGAAAACGGGATGATACATTTTCAGTACTGAAGGGAAAAAAATATGAGCCAGGAACCCATCAAGTCCATCCTTCAGAGAAGGGGGGGGGCGGTGTGAAGACACTCCTAAACAAATGAAAGCTGGGGATTTATCGCCACCAGGCCTGCTTTACAAGAAACGTTAAGGGGAGTTCTTCAAACTGAAAGAAGAGGTGCTAATGAGTAAGAAGAAAATGTCAGAAGGTAGAAAACTCACTGGTAACCATGCCAACAAATTCAGAATGTTCTAAAATGGTAAACAGCGTATGTAAACCACGTATACCTTTAGCACAAAGACTAAAAACCATAATGATTACTCTGGTAAATTATTGTTTTAAAAATATCTATTAAAATATTGGCAATAAAATGTAACTCCAACAACTCAGAATGTGGTGAGAAAAGGAGCATAGACATAGAGCTTTAAAAAAAAATAAGATATTTATTTTGAAAGTCAGCATTACAGAGAGAAATGCAGAGACAGAGAGAAAAATGCATTACAGAGAGAGATGCAGAGACAGAGAGAAAAATACATTCCATCTGCTGGTTCATTCACCAGATTGCTACAATGGCCAGTGCTGGGTCAGGCCAAAGTCAGGAGCCAAGAGCTTCATCTCGTTCTCCCGAGTGGGTGGCAGGGCCAAGCACTGGAGCCATAATCTGCTGCTTTTCTGGGGCCATTAGGATGGGAAGTGGAGCAGCCAGGACACAAGCCGGCACCCATGTGGGATGCCAGTGTGACAAATGGTGGCTTTACCTGCTATGCCATGATATGGGCCCCAGGAGCAAAGTTCTTTATTAAGGTTTCTTATCTCCTTGATTTTTCTTTGTCTCTTTTCCTATCTTTATGATCAGTGCTAAGTTGTTATCATTTCAAGATAGCTAATTGTAGCCAAAGGAAGTTTATTGTAAAGCCTCATTGTAACCACAAAGCAAAAACCTGTAACAGACTTACCAAAAACATTGAACAAGGAATGAGAGCATACCATTGGAGAAAAAATCACTTAACCACAAATGAATATTGTAAGAGAGGGAGAAAGATAGGAAAGAGCTACAACAAAAACACAAAACTAGTCTCAAGATGGCAGTAAGACCTTACCTATCAATAATTACCTTAAATGTCAATGGACTAAACTCCTATTAAAACCCTAAGAGGACCGAATGGATTAAAAAAACTTGAAAACAACAACAACAAACAGGACCCACCTCTATGCTGCTTTTAAGAAACTCACTTCACCTGTAAGGGTGCACAGAGACTGAAAGTGAAAGATGGAACAAGACTCTCTATGCAAATGAAACCAAGAGTAGCTGTGCTTCTACCAGGCAACATAGATTTTAAAGCAAATATGGTAAAAAGAAACCAGAAAGATCATTATGTAATGATACAGGGTTCAATTCAGTGAGAAGAAAAACACTTACACATTTATATCCATTGGAGCACCCAACCATATCAGGAAAGTATTAGCAAACCTAAAAGGAGAGACAGATTCCAATTCAATAGGGAACTTCAACACTCTATTTTCATAAACAGATCATCTACACAGAAAATACCAAAGAACAAAGAGAGTTAACTCGCAGTCTGTATCATTTGACCCAGCACACATCCACTGAACATTCTGACAGAAGACACAGCTCAAGAGCACATGGGACATTCTCCAGTAGATCATAGGATCATAGGGAGGTCACAGCGCAAACTTCAACACATGTAAAAGAATGTAAGTCATATTGAGAATCTTTTCTGACCACAGTGGAATAAATTTAGAAATCAGTAACAAGGAAAACTTCGGAAATTATACAAATACATGGAAGTTAAACAACTCATTCTTGAACAACCAATGGACCAAGGAGGAAATAAACTTTTTCTTGAGATGAATGAAAATGCAAACACAACTTACCAAAGCCTATGGGACACAGCAAAAGGAGTATTAAGAAGATAGTTTATAGCAACCAATGCTCATTTCAAAAAAAGAAACACAAAAATCTCAAATGATTTGTCACTGCACCTCAAGGAAATCATAGGGCAAAACCAAATAAAAATAAAACCAATTTCAAAATTAGTAGAAGTAAAGAAATAATAAAACTCAGAGCACAAGCAAGACATACAGACCCCCAAAAATACAAATATCAACGAAATGAAGAGCTGCTTCTTGGAAAAGATAAACAAAATTAATAAATCCTTAGATAGACTAACCAAGAAAAAAAGAGAGAAAATTCAAACATAGAATCAGGAAATGGAGACATGGTGACTGACACCACAGAAATACAAAGGGTTGTTGGAGACTACTATGAAAACTCTATGGCAACAGATTTGATAGCCTAAAGGAACTGGACAAATTCCTGGACACATACACCTTACCAAGACTGAATCACGAGGAAGGAGAATGCCTAAACAGTGATAATGAGTGGCTACATTAAATCAGTATTGATGGTAAGAATTCTGCCATCAAAGAAAGTCCAGGACTAGCTGACTTCATTGCTGAAGCCTACCAAACATTTAAATAATTTTTAGCACTAGTTATTCTTAAGTTACTTCACAACATAGAAGAGGAGGAGATTATTTCAAATTCCTTCTATGGGGACAGCATTACCCTGACACAAAAACCAGACAAGAACACAATAAGCAAAAAAGAAGGGGAGGGGAGGGAAGGGGGAAGGGAGGGGAGGGAGGGAGGAAAGAAAGATGAGTGAGCTGCAGGCCAGTGTCCTTGATGTCCTTGATGAACATAGATCCAAAAATCCTCAATAAATACCAGCAAATGGAATCCAACAGCACACTTAACAGATTATCCTCCATGATCAAGTGAAACTCATCTCAGGGATGCAAGGATGGTTCAACATATGCAGATCAACAAATGTGATACACCACATCGACAGAGGAAAGGAAGAAAGTCATATTTTCATCTCAATAGATGCAGAGAAAGTATTTGACCAAATTACATATAGAAGGAACATACCTCAACATAATAAAGGCTGTTTATAACAAGCCAATGGCTAATATCATATCAACCAGGGAGAATGATGAGGTATTTCTCTGTAAGATCAAGAACAAGACAAACATGTGTACTCAGCACTTTTAATTCATCACAGTATTGGAAGTCCTAGCTAGACCACATAGGCAAGAGAAAGAAATGAAGGCCATCCTAATCAGAAAGGCAGAAATCAAATTATTGCTGTTTGCAGATAATATGATCCAGAAAACCCCTGAGTCCACCAAAAAGCTATTAGAACTAATAAATTCCGCGAAGTTATGGGGCTACAAAGTCAACCACGTATAAAAATCAGTAACATTGTTATACACCAATAATTACTCATCGGAAAAAGAAGCAATCTCACTTCCTGTAGCTACAGAACATAAATAATATAAAACCTAGGAATAAATTTAATGAAAGAGTTGAAAGATATCCATGATGTAAACTATAAACCACTAATGAAAGAAATTGAGGAGGATACAAACAGACAGAAAGTCATGGATTGGAAGAATCATTATCATTAAAATTTGCATACTGCCCAAAGCAATTTACAAATTCAATACAAACTGTCAAAATCCCAATGTACTTTTCACAGAACTACAAAAAAAAATCCTAAAATGTGAAGAAAATCACAAAAGATCCTGAACAGCAGAAGCAATCTTGAGCAAAAAGGAAAAAGTAGGAAGCATTATTCTCTCTGATTTCAGAATGTTTTACAAACCTGCAGTGATTAAAACAGCCTGGCCTCAGCATGAAAGCAGACCCACAGACCCATGGGACAGAACAGAGATCTTAGAAACCCGCAAATCTACAGCCAACTGGTCTTCAACAAAGATTCTAAGACAATGTGTTGCAAAACAAGTAGTCTTTTTGATATAGGCAGGCAGATAGGATTGAATGGGTTAGATTTGTGACCTGGAGACTGCACCTTCACTCTGCCCCTTTTTAGTGATCTCAGGCCCCTATGAGACCTCACCTGTGCGCCCACCTGCCAATCAGACTCCATAGCCACTCCCCTTTGGAAGTGAATGAGAGATCTGGGGCACAGTGGGCCCTTCCCTTGTCCTGTGCCTTGGGGCGTGCGGCCTCTGGCCAGCACTCGCTCTCCGCCTTCCTACCCGCTCTGTGCCACCTGTGGCTGCACCTAACCACACGCTTGCTCCATACAGCTCAGGCCTGGTCTCTGCCTGGTATGGGCCTAAGTTAGTTTCTAGCTTCTTTCCCCCCTAAATAAAGCCTTCGCTTTCCTGAGTACTTCCTTCACTGAATAAATACTAAAAACTGTGCCATGTTGCCTGTTTCATTTATAAGCAGCCAATATTTAGAATTCTTATCTAAATATACAGCAAGAACCCTCGAAATTATTAGTAAAGGTCCCTGATTTCACTTTTGATAAATACTCAGAAAAATGAAACTAGGGCCCTACCTGACCAAACTGAAGCAGAAATTAAGAAAAAAAATTATTTACTATAATATCAAAAAGAATAAAAATAGTTAGGGATTAATGTAATTAAAGAGCTGAAAGACTTGTACAATGAAAACTACAAAACACTGCTGGAAGAAATTACAGAGGACATAAGTAAATGGAAAGACATCCCCTATGCATGCATTGGAAGACTTAATATTGCTTATATGTCACACTACCGAAGCAATCTATGGATCCAGTGCAATTCGCACGTGTCCTGTTTACATTGCCTCAAAACCCATGTGTTGAATCTAATCACCAAGGTGATGATATTGGGAGGTGTCGTCTTGGAGTGATGAGGTCATGAGAACAGAGCCTTCACCAGTGAGATTGGTGCCCTTATGAAAGACACCCCTTGGGGCAGGAGCTGTGCCACAGCGGGTAAAGCTGCTGCCTGCAGTACCGGCATCCCATATGGGCTCTGGTTCAAGTCCCGGCTGCTCCACTTGTAATCCATCTCTCTGCTGTGGCCTGGGAAAGCAGTGGAGGATGGCCCAAGTGCTTGGGCCCCTGCACCCATGTGGGAGACCAGGAAGAAGCTCCTGCCTCCTGGCTTTGGATCGACCCAGCCCCGGCCCTTGTGGCCAGATGGGGAGTGAACCAGCAGATGGAGGACCTCTCTTTGCCTCTACCTCTCTCTATAGCTCTGCATTTCAAATAAATAAATATTTTTAGAAGAAAGAAAGAGGCCCTGGAGTGCTGCCTTGCCACCGTCACCTCATGAGGACGCAGTGAAAAGCCATCATGTCTGAACCAGGAAATTCATAGGAATTCTGCAAATTTCTAAACTAACTCTCAGTGGCCATTGTTTTCTAAGGTTTTATTTTTATTTATTTGAAAGGCAAAGTAACAAAAAGAGGGAGAGACAGAGAGAGAGAGAGCACTCTTCCATCTACTGGGTCACTCCCTAAATGGCCACAATGGCTAAAGCTGGGGCAGGCCAAAGCCAGGAGCTCAGAACTCTATCCAGGTCTCCCATGTGGATGCAGGGGCCCAAGCACTTGACCATCTTCTTCTGCTTTCCTAGGATCATTAGCAGGGAGCTGGATCAGAACTAGAGCAGTCTTGGACTCCAACAGGCTCTCCAGTATGGGAAGATGGTGTCCCAGGTGGCAGCTTAACTCACTGTGGCACATGCTGGCCCCATTTTGTTATCCTCACCTTATGGTGGAAGATACTGAGAAATAGAGGATAAGTATTCAAAGCCACAGAAACAGTAAAATGAGACTAAGCTATGGGATTTGAACCCAGGACTCTGAGACTCAACCAACCATGATTGTTTCATTAATTCATCATGGTGTATGGAAGGAGGGAGGGAGGGAGGGAGGGAGGGAGGGAGAGAGAGAGAGAGAGAGAGAGTTCTCTTTTACCTTGCCTAATAGTGGAGAAAGTGATGTTGCAAGGCTGCTTGTACCGTTGTCCGACTTACCCATATTTTAGCATCAGTTCCCTTTTTGCCTGACCATTGCTGTCACAGGTACGCATATAATTATTTGTTCAATATTTCTCTATTTCTCTTCCTCAATGCACTGTATGCACCTGTCTGTCATCCCAAGGTCAGGGACTAGGTCTGTCTTGGACACCATTATATCTATTGCACCTAATACAGGCTTACACAAAAGTATATGCTCAAAGTGTTGAACAAATGGATGGATGATGGATGATGGATGAATGGATGGATGGGTGAATGGATGGGTGGGTGGATTGATGGTTGGATGAATGGGTGGGTGGATTGATGGTTGGATGAATGGATGGATAAATGAATGAATGGGTAGATGGACGGATAGATGATGAATGAGTGGATGTGGATTGATGAATGCATGAATGGATGGGTGGGTGGATTGATGGTTGGATGAATGGGTGGGTGGATTGATGGTTGGATGAATGGATGGATAAATGAATGAATGGGTAGATGGATGGATAAATGATGAATGAGTGGATGTGGATTGATGAATGCATGAATGGATGGGTGGATCAATGGATGGGTGGATGGGTGATGGATGAATGGGTGGGTGGATTGATGGATGGGTGGATGGATGATGGTTGGATGAATGGATGGAAGATAGATGAATGGCGTGGATGGATAGATGGATGGATGGATGGATGGAGGGGTGGGTGTGGAGGGATGAATGGGTGAATGGGTGGGTGGATCGATGGATGGGTGGATGAAGCTCAGCTCTACCTGGGACATGCAGCCTCAGTCCCACGCCTGGGCACTTGGCTGAGAGTCACAGAGGATCAGGACTCTTTTCCTGCTCCCAAAACCTGACTGTGGGTAGAATCATCCAATTTCTACAAACCACAAACTTCTTTCCACAGTGAGGCTGCCCAGGGAGGCCCCTAGGCCCCAAAGAGAGTCAAGAAAACACTGCTCACACGTAGTTACTGCCGGTCTCTTATCGTTGATGTTTCTTTGATGTGAGCTGGGGCTGCTGTCGTCCCAGGACTGCTCCTTTCAGTAACATTTGACAGTGTTTGAAGAAGAACCTCGGGAGTGGCAGACTCTGCTTTGAGCTAATTCTTTGCACTGCTTTCTGATTGGATTACTACTTGATTTGATTATGTATGGACTTGTGGTTGAAGGGGACAAAAATGTCAAAGAGAAAATGGGGGGAGGGCTCTCCAACTTACAGAAACGTGAAGAGAAGTGCTCCAGCCCTAGGGAGAAACCATCTCTAGCTCTTCCGTTTTCCCAGGAGAGGCACTGGAGTGATCCCTCTCTGCTCAGACTGGAGTCTGGCTACTCCCTGACCCACCTTGAACTTTTCTCACTTCCTTTCTTACCTGTACACTTCCTCTTGTCAAGAATGCCACTCCTTCTGCTCTCATCTCTGCCACATCCACATACCATGAGGCCTTCTAGGTTCAACTCATTCATTTCCCATGAACCCCTTCTGACACTAGGCCAGCAGTCCCTAACCTGCTCTCCAAGGTCTTGTAACACTCACTGCCCATGTGGCGTTTAGTCACGCACTAACCGATGTTCATGTGTGCTTTGCAAAATTCTATTACAATTTAAAGGAAGACAGCTGTGGTGTCTTGGAGACCACAGCACTCTTGGGGTTAAAAGAAAAAAAGTTGAAGTTGAACTCAGCTACTTTCTTCCCATCTGATCTCAAAGCAGTTACTATCCTTAGTTTGTTCAAACTGGGACTTTCTTTCTTGATAATTCTGAATATAAGTAATATAATGGTCCTAAACATCACCTGTAAAGTGTGCAATAGAATGTAGATGTGAAGAATCATCCACTCCGAGATAATTCTCACCTCTCCATTGTTACCATCATCATCACCATCCTAGTCCTCATCTCACTGCTGTTTCACTTCCCATCTATGCATGTGACAGCTTCCAAGCCAGACTGTGAGTCTCCCCTGGTTAGAGACCCAGTGACATATCTCTAAATCCTTTCCCTGTTAGTATCCAGTGATCATTCCTTCATGGGTTAATAAACTTAGAGGCAAATGAATCAAAGCGAGAAAGTTGCATCTGATGAGAATGTCTTCCGAGAGTCTGCTTTCTTTCCTCCTCTGACTTAAAAAGAACTGATGGAAAGCGAGGACATTATACAAGGCAGCAGCCCTCCCACCCGGGGCATGTGTACTGTCTCTGATAGCACCAGGACACTTGCTGCTCCACAGTCTCATGCAGTCTTCAAGAGAGTCCTGAGCAGGGTAGTGGGAGACCACAGGTGCATCAGCATCCCATTCCACAGTTAAACAAGGGAGGACCCAGCAAAGTCAAGGATCTCCCCCATTCCAAGATGGAGTGTGGAGTCACGGATAAAACTCAGTCCCAGAAGCAGGCCTCCTGACTCTTGGCTCAGACGTGTGCAGGGGGACCCTCACTCTGGATACCAATATTTGACAAGTGTTACCTAATTCATTTCTCATGGTGTCATTACCAAGAACCCACCATCACCCCCATGTTGCGCCAGAGGCAGCTGGGGCTTTGAGAGGTGGAGTGACTAACCTCAGGCCGCAGGAGGAGGTGGGGCCAGGCTGAGCACATTTCTAGGCTTGTGGGCTGAGCCTGCTGCCGGGCTGAGAAAAATCTCCCCCTGTTTCTGGTTCCGCCATTCACAGGAAGTTCAGGTCAGCCACATCCTGCCACCTCCTTCGCAGACAAGATAACACTCCCCACCGCCACCATCCTCCGTCCGGCCACAGCCCAGCCCAGCCCAGCCCAGTGGAGGCAGGAGGGCTTCCTTTACTGTCCTGACAACCACTGAATGTCAGAACTAGAAGGACCCCAATTCTGAGCTTTCCTTCAGAACCATCTGAGTACTTGCTGATAGTCTAGTACGCCCCAGCCACCTCTGCCAGTTTGAGACAAGGTACCGCACTCCAGGTCTAGGAATCTGTACTTTTGACAAACAGCCTGATTTGATTTGGTGGGAGTTCAAGTTTGGGAAACCACTAATCCAACCTCTCATTTCAAGAGAGGCCAACAGAAGCCCAGAGATGTGACTCTGTCCCCACACCCTGGGCATGTAAGACTAATTTTCTCTTTGACATTTTGCTGTGTGTGTTATAAGGGACCACTAGACACTACTGAATTCCTACTTTGCCACTAGGAAGCAGGCTGGGAGTCAGCTAAGCCAGCTCGATATCTAACATGGGCAGCTGTAAGTAAGCGAGAGGAATGACACTCAGTGGAGGCTGAGAAAGGCATTCAGGACCCTCTAGAAGAACTCCCAGCATTTGAGGCTGAGCCCACCAAGGGGGTATTGGAAGCCACCATTTTGGAATGATCCAAAACTGGCCCTCAGTCCAAAAATGCTAATCTTCAGTCCAGATGCAGGCACGTTACCACCCGCAGGCCAAATCCGGCCGAGCTACTGTCTGTTTTTGTGAAATGTTACTGAAACATGGCCCCGTCCACTCATTTATGTATTGCTTGTGGCTACTTTTGTATTACAGTGGCAAAAAAAGTTAAAAATATTTACTCTCTGATCTTCTGCAGAAAACGATGGCCAGTGGTGCTCCAGCCCTTGGCTCGCCAGCAGAGTTTCATTGCTGGTAACCCCAGAAGGCCCCCAGTCTTCCCTGTAACATCTCACAGCACCAAAGCAGCACAGTGCTTGACTGGGCACATGGCAGTTACTAAAAAAGTACTGAATGAATGAACCATCACGATGAGCTATTTTGAGTCCTATTATACAACTAAGAAAAGCACAACTTTCCAAAAGTTAATTATGTAGGCCAAATTCTCAAGAGTTGGAAGTGTTTAGGATGAGAGTTTGTCTCATCCAAGGTATTTTCCCCTATAAACTTGAGCAAAGATCAGGTAGAATTTGCCAGAAATCTGCAGATATGGAGTCTAGGGTGGATCTTTTGGAATAAAGAGTTGGGTGAGTGGAGGAACAGGAAAGAATAAAGAGTTATCTAAAAGGATGAGCAAACCCTGCTGGGAAGATGGATGCCTTGAGAATGTTAGACGCTAATTCACACTCCCGTGTTAGCGTCTTCCTGCTCCAACCTGCTTTCTTCTTAGCTAAAGCTGAGCCATGGAGCTTTTCCACCTGGGGTAAAGGAGGTCACTGCAAGGAACAGAGACTATGGAGGTGAGCGTGACTCAAGCACGCTTACCGGAATACGACTCGACAGGCCAGCTCCGTCCTCACTGATGGTGAGTCACTGGGGCTGTCCACGGCGAGCCAGAGCCACCCGCGGCCGTGGGACGATGGGGGAAACACTCCACCCAACGGGCTCAAACCCGGAGAAGCCTTCCCCAGCTCTGAGTTCCTTAGAGCTCTCTGTGGTTTGAGTTCCCTGAGAGGCGTAGATGGATGAGACAAGCCCTCCAGAATCTGATGGGCCCCAGCCTTGCTGGGCCCTGTCACGGAAACAGTCGTAGAAAGGGGAAGCCCTTTGGGTTGGCTGTTCGGAATATTTGCTTACCTTTCCCAAATAAACCACACCCACAAAGCATCACTGGTAATTTGTAACCTCTGTGGAGTGAACGTAGAACTGAAAGCCAAAAACAGTCTTTCCCTGTGTAATTAATAATTAATTCCATGTGTAATTCATTCACCAGAAGGTTGTTCGGTTATTGTATGATGCTCCCCCAAGCACTCACCTTCACTTGCAACAAAGCAACTCAATGTTTTCGCATTCATACGTCATTGCATCACGGAAGGTCTAACTGCATTATTTAATCAGTAACAGGTGGAGTTTGAGAACAAGCACAGGTCCCACTTGGTGAGCACACCAAGCTTAACTGATGGGAACCCACGTGTCCAGGAAAATCAGCGAGCGACTTCCTTGGGAGCTGCTAGATTCACAGGGTTAGTGTATGCTGGGCATGAGCACCGGGCTCGCTGGCTAATCTAGCAGTGAGTTGACTGAAGACGGTTCGGGAGGGCTCCTGCCATGGAAATGCACCTGCTAGTCTTTTGGCCTGTACAAGGCGCGGTCCACTGTGATGCTCGTGACCCTCTGGGGCCAGGGAAGATTTTCATACAAGGTGAAAATGAGCAGCAGAGACAGGCAGAGCCTTTCTCAAGGAAAAACACAGGAGCCCAGCACAGAAAAGTGACAGAGCTGGACCCCAAATCGGTCGGCTCGGCTTTGACATCCCCTGTTCCTCCAACTCATGGAAAAAGCTTTTGTGTAACTCACACTGTGTGGAGCCCCAGGACTGGCTTGGGTACTAGGCTTAAGCCTGCTGTGTCTCAGCTTGCTAGGGCCTTGTGCTTTCTAGTTCTTCCTCACTGCCCCAGCTCTCCCCTGACTGGGGATGGTGAGGACTGGGGCAAGGGGCGTAAAACCCTTCTGACCGCTTTGGTGTCACTGCTAGATTCTTCTGCAATCCACTCATACAAGGAGCATGAGTGCGTGACGACTCTTCGAGGAAGGGGACAACCGGCGCCCTCCCCCAACGCCCCAGCGTGGCCTCACTTTAGTCCCCATCTTCTTTTTCTACTTCCAAGACTTCCCACGCTTATGCAAAGCACCCCGGCCGCGCTTGCTTACCCAGAGCTCTAGGGGAAGCCCTAAACCTCAGGGTGAAATGAAGGGGCTGAATGCCTGTGGGGAAGCGAGACACCAACACGCCTGGGGTGCACCGCCAGGCCTGACACCGCTTCTCCAGATGAGTCACAGGCTAGCCCGCTCACCAGCGTCCTGCCCAGCCCCCTCTTCCTCTGTGGATCTGCAAGGCTGGCCTGGTTCTGCGGCCAGAGTAGCAGGGGCCCGGAGCAGGCGATGGGGGGAGGACCACTCGCCAAGGAAACCGCAGCAAGCATCTGCCTGGGCGCGGCCTCTCTTTTCCTCCTTTGCCCTCTTGCTAAACTGCTGTCAGCACCTCTGCTTCCTGGCAGCGCTTGGAGGAGGCCTGAAGAGATCGCCGAGTGCACAGCAGGTGCCCCCGTCCCCTGTTCTCTCAGGGAAAGCAGCCACGTTCCTCGGGCTGATTTCTCTACAGCCGTGTACCCAGGCCTGCCGTCTGCCGGGTCGGTTTTAGACACCAGGCATGCAGTGGTGAGCAAAGAAGCAAACAGGATGCCTGCCCTGATGCTGCGGCTGGTTAACGAGACAAAGACATCGAATAGCCGCTCCGTGTTTGCCAAGGGCCAGGGCCTCTGTCTATGTGGTTCAGTGCTGCATGGTTAAGGCCCCAGGAGACAATAGACACTCAGTAGGCTGTGTTGAAAGGATGAATGGCTGGGTGGGCGACACAAACAAGTGCAGATGCCATGCTGGATGTGTGAGCAACCTGACCCGGGGCTGCGAGACTCCGTCTCGGGCTAGCTCCCCTCCCACGAGTTCAGAGAAGGCGTCTTCGCAGGAGCCGTGGCCTGCTAAGGTCAACGATGTTGCAAGGGCTCTGTGGGAAGCAGCTAATGGAACAACGGCACGTTAGCCAGAAGAGGAAGCCAGGCAGGAGGAAGAGCATGGGTGAGATCCGGAGACCAGAGGAAGCAGGGTTCATGAAAGGCCTCTCGGGGCTGGAGGATGGGCAGGAGAGAGGGGTGGGTTTGAAGAGACCCTGGGGAGGCCGGCCGGGGGAATCCTAGTGGGCTGGGGAAGAGAGCCTGACTTCTTTCTCCAAACAGTGGGCAGCTGCTGACGTGTGCTCAGCAGGAATCGGGGTGGGGAGACTTAAGTTGGCATGGGTAGATATGCCTCAAGGAAAAGGCATTTGGGGTAGCCTGCATATATGACCGTCAGGAGCTGACGGATCCAACAGTAGCTGAAGTTCAAAGCTACAGATTTCCAGCCTACTATAAGTTCATCTTCACATCATTATATAACATATTAATAAATACTGATATGGCATAGCTGTATGCCGGATGCCACTCTTAGTGCTTTGCAAATATTAACGCATGCAAATCTCAAACTGGTCTTGTTATCATCCTGTTTATAAGATGAGGGGGATCAAGCTTGTAGCCTGCCGGCTCAGACACCCGTATCCCGAGTGCTCAGGGTTCAGTTCCTGGATCTGGCTCCTGACTGCAGCTTCTCACCAGTGGTTGTCTCAGTGGTGGTCTCCGTGTGGGAGATCTGGATTGAAAGCCAGGCTCCTGACTCCAGCCCATGGTGAACATCTCGGGGGTGAGTCCATGCGGGAGTATATTCCTATCTATCAACCTATCTGGTCTCCACCCTTGCAAATTGAAAAAAAAAAAAAACACGAAGAAGATGGAACAACTAGGGTGGGGCATTCAACTCAAGACAATAGGTAACAGCAGGCCCATCCTCCTAAATTTCTACAAGGCATGGAAGGAGCCAGAAGTCTCTGTTTGCCCAGTGGAGGGAACAGGAGGTGGCTCAGGATCTGCAGTGGGTGAGGTAGTGAGGAAGCCAGATGGGGCTGGAAGGGGACTCGGTGAGCTGTTCTGGATCTGCAGCACCAGCTAGGGAGCTAGAGTCCGCAGGCAGGGAGAGCTGATGGACCGTGCCTGGACCCTGCAGGAATCCTGGCATCTCTTTCCTCAGTGTCAGAATCACTCCAGTTTCTTCTTCGTTCCCTTTGTGGGCTCCACGCCTTCCTCTTTCTTCACAGACTCCCTCATTTCCAAAGCATAGTCCTTCAAAAGCATCCTGAAACAAAAAAAGGCAAATTTGCATTTTTAGAATGTCTTTACAGCTCCTGCCGGATTGTTTTTTGGCTGAGTATTAATTCAGTTTCACAATTCACCTTTCTGCAGAATTTGGAAGTTGTTGTTTCTTTGCTCCCAGCATCCAGTGTTGCTGCTGAAAAGCCCACCCTTGATTGATACTTTGGCTGGGTATAGAATTCCACAGTCAGCAAAGTCAGCTTCGCAGAGCTGCTGATGAGAAATCCATTGCCATCCTGTATCCTGATCTTTGAAGAAAAAAAAAAGATTTATTTTTTACTTAACAGGCAGAGTTACAGAGAGAGGGAGAGACACAGAGAGAGAAATCTTAGATAGCTGGTCCACTCCTGAAATGGCTGCAATGGCCAGAGTTACACCGATCCAAAACTAGGAGCCAGGAGCTTCTTCCAGGTTTCCCACAGGGGTGCAGGGGCCCAAGCACTTGGGCCATCTTCTACTGCTTTCCCAGGCCATAGCAGAGAGCTTATCCTGATCTTTTATGCATGCTTTGTGCTTGCTTGCTTTCCATTTTTCTTTTTCTGGGAATTTTCATTATGTCTTCTTTATCCTTGGCATTCTTTAACAGTATTCTGCCCCCATGTGAGTCTCTTAGTCATTTATGATGTTGAACACATGGTGGATTCAGACAAGTAAACTCATGATTGCAGTTCTGGGGATTTTATTGTATTACTTTGGTGAAGAGTGCTTTCCTTGCATTTTCTCCATTTTTCTCTTCTTGGAATTCTTACTATTTAAGTGATAGACATTCTAGAGAGATCCTCCAATTTTCTTATCTTTCTATCCTATATTCTTAAAAGATTAATTGTATTTATTTGAAAGGTAGATTTACAGAGAGAGAGAGAGAGAGAGAGAGAGAGAGAGATCTTCCATCCACTGGTTCACACCCCAAATAGTCACAATGGCCAGGGCTGGGCTAGACTGAAGCCAGGAGCCAGGAGCTTCCTCCATATCTCCCACATGGGTGCAGGGCCCAAGCACTTGGGCCATCCTCTGCTGCCTTCCCAGGTGTATTAGCAGGGAGCTGGATCAGAAGTGGAGCAGCCAGGACTCAAACCAGTGCCCATATGTGATGCCAGCACTGCAGATGGCAGCTTTACCTGCTGCCCCACAATGCCATTTTTAATCTGTTAATCTTGTTTGACTTTCTGAGAGTTTTCACCTTCCAAATTTCGCATTATTTTTAAAAATTTATGTGCTCTGCTTTGATCCTATCCTTTTTTTTTTTTTTTTGCATTTCCTTTGTCTTCTTGGATAAAATCTCTTCTCCCTGATGCTGTTACTAATAATTTTTAAGTCAATTCATAATGAAAAGAGGTCTCTGGAGGATTGATGGACAGCTCCATGAGGTTGCATGGGCAGTGCCAACTGGTGAAACTTACTGCAAGGTGACCATGTGGGAAACTAAGCACTTCACTGAGGGACCCCCAAGCCGTCAGGAATATCCCCTCATTTTGCAGATGGCAGATGGAAATGCGAGACTCATGTGACCAGTCACTGGTGCAGCGGAGAGTCAAACCAAGAACAGCCTGCTGCAGAATCAGGCTCAAAGCCCCTGTGCTACCCTGCCTCTCGGAGCAGCACCTGTTCCAAGTTGATGAGCGCTTTCTGTGTACCATACACGGATCTAAGCCTTTAACAACAGTCACCGAAGCTTCACGACAACCCTTTGAAGTCGGCGCTCATGATAGCCCTGTGCTGACCAGCACCCTAGCATCCAGAGAACCTGAACAACTTGCCCAAGACGAGCCAGCTGGGCAGTGCTCAGGGCAGGGCGAAATCCTAGGCAGCGCAGTCCTAGGGCCATCTGCTTAGTCTGCAGCCATCTCTCCATGTGATCCCCAACTTGTTCTTTGGGTGACGAAATGAGAGAATGTAACTAGGAAATCAGCACACAATAGACTCTGAACAAATATTTCCCTCGGAAAAAATCTGCCTGCCCTCTTTGATCTTCAGTGTCCTTAACTTCGAGACAAGAAGCTCTGGTCTGGGTGACCCTAAGGTCCCTGCTGGCTTCCCCGGTTCTAAGAGCAGGGCTGCACAGTTAGGGTGGGCCCACCTCACGATGGCGGGGCGTGGGAGTGAGGGGGAGGGGCACAAGTCCTAAAGCGACAGAGGAAGTAAAAACTCGGGAGGTCAGAGTGAGTGTGACTTGTTCTGGAAGGTTCCATTTCCCACCGCTTCTGTGTTCCCAAATAGCTGGGAAGTTCAAACAACAGACTCCGACTGGCACGCAAGAGGGAACATATGTAACCACTTACAGGCCAGTTAATACGGGGTGGGGAGAAAGCCCCGGGGGGAGGGATGGGGGGCACGCTGGGGTTGAAATGAGCCAAAGCCCACGGCCGCGCTTCCGGGCTCTGGCTGAAGCGGGTGATTGTGTGTCATCAGGAAACTTGAGACGGGGGGGAGAAACAACCCCTGATCAAAGTCCCTTTTGTCGACTTCTAACAGATTAATAGATGACAGATTTTGCACTTACAGCTCCACTCCGAGGTCAGAGGCAGTGAGAAGGGCCTTGTTGGGACTGTTTTCTTCTTTTGTTCAGCTGCTGGGTGCAGAACCCATCATCCTGACAGCCCGGCTGCCTGAAACAATTCTAAGAACGTCTGCCTTCCCCGGGGATTGCTGGTGGCCGGGGGGTGGGGGGGCCTTCTCCTTAGCACAGACAATCCAGGCTTCTGCTCGGAATCCTGGCTGGGGGTTCCTCACTCCCTGGAGCCCCCAGGCTCATCCTGCCACTGCTCCAGCCCCTTACTGTGACTCTCTTCATGACTTCACGCCCTTCAGCGGCGAAGCCTTCCTGTACGGCCAGCATCTAGCAGAAGTTCGTCGTCCCCGCTGGACTGCGTGTGGAGACGGTGAACGAGCCATCCTTCCTGCTGACCCAATGAATGAATCAGTGGTGTTGACCAAGCCCGTGAGCCATGGGGCCATGGCCGGAAGTTTCTGGAACCAGAAGTCAGCCTCCAGCCCACCGCCAACAAAAGACTGGAGCTCCTAAGTACAGCCGGAGGGAGCGCCAAAGTGGGTGTGTTTCCCAGAATGCTACCTGGCCAGCACCTTGTGAGACCCCAGGTGGAGGCACGAGCTACATCGTGCGTGGTCTCAGACCGCACAGCCACTATAAAATAAAAAGCATGTGTCGGGACCTGGCCGCGATCGGCTGCTCAACAATCAACAAATACAGAGGTCGTTCTCGCGTGTGAATTCTTTTGGATCTGGAGGGCCCACACAGTCCTGGGAAATTCAGTTCTGCTCTCACGAGTTGACACATTAGTAGGAAACTTTTGCCAGTCAACTCCTAGCAAGATTCCAGAGCCAGGGTCTCAGGAGTCCACGTGGAACCCAGCCCAGGGAAACAGACTCGGAAAGGCGAGAGGCAGTAGTCAGACGAGGGCCAGAAAGAACGCTGGGCCCCACGTCAGGGTTTTGGGATCTGCAAAGGACTTACGAGGAGGCTTTGGGCAAAGCAGCCCCGCTCTGTGCCTCCATGATCTCATCTGTACCCAAATGTTACCAACAGCTTGAGCTCCACCGCCCCCTCTGGCTCCGGCACTCTTCGTCAATGAGTGCACAACACTTGCGCCAAGAACTGCCCTGCGCAGTATGTTCTAGAATCGACTCTGTTGTTTGCTTTTTTTCAAAGTGGGATTGCTCCCGTTGTTAATGATTTTTAGGATTGCTCCTTGTGAAAGACACACACATGATAGCATCAGTTAACAAAAGACATACATGAATTGAGGAAGAGGACACAAGCTAAAGTGGACACCTCTCCCTTTCCTCCACGGGGGATCTATGCTATGCCATGTGCAGGGTGCCTCTCCCCCACCCCCACCCCCAGCTCACAATGCCCAGTTTTGGCCAGTCAGGGCCACCTCAAGTCTGTGGCCATCATGATTGGTCAGAAAGTGAGCACATATGTCAAGCAGAGCCAATCAGACAGAGCCGGTAGGAGGCTCTTGTTCTGCTGGGCTGCTGGGCTGCTAGGATGAGCGTCCCGAGCAGTTTGGGGTTATGTGGAGCTACGGTGGCTGAGATCCAGAAAGGGAGGCCCAGGGTGCACCCGGCCTTCTGCAGCCATTTGCACTTTCCTGGCCGAATCGCTTCCCTATGTACAATAGTTTGGGTTGGCTTTCTGCCACTTGTAACCAAAAGAATCCTAATCGACACAGGTGATTATTTCAGCTAGCCCCACGCCCCCCAGAAGCTGAAGAGCAAAGAGACCACCGCTGCGTCTCCAGAGACTCCTTCCCTGCTCTCACAAACCCTCGGGGGCTCGGCGGAAGAACGCCTTTCCCAAGGGGCCTGGCCTTTCTCTCCAGGGTCTTTGGCGTCAGCAGCCCGAGCGATGCCGGCACAGCTGTCTCAGAAATGACGCACACGCGTTCCTCCCGTGGCGGAATCCACAAAAGGCAAGCAACAGAAAGGGAGCGAGCACCAGGCAGCGCTCACCCAGGGCCCCTGGGTTCTCAGCCAGAGATGCAGGCAGCCGGCCCTGCGCTTGGGTCTCCTTGGTCCCTGTCTACGCCAGCCCCCCCGGGAGCGCCTCCTCCTTCGGCTGCGCTGAGGTTTGACAGCTTCGTCACCTCTTTGCTTAGAAGGTTGGTGTTTCCTTGCAAGGGCCCACAGATCCATATTACACACAACGTTAAATAAACAAACAATTGAATCTGTGTGCCGTTGGTTCCATCCCATCTGCCATCTGGTTTAGGGGAGCAAAGAAAACTGTGGCTTTGTTGGGCGTGTGTGTGTGTGTGTGTGTGTGTGTTTGGCTGTTGTTGGGTTTTTGAGAGGGATTTGGCTCCACACCTTCCATGAAAATTCTCTGAGGCTGGGTGCTGGCAGCAGCGAGCCTGGTTAAAAGCCACCTACATTCCAGCACCTAAACTCTCAGCTGGAGGCCACCCTGGGTCCCCATCTGCTAGGCAGCCTGTTGTGTGAAAATTGGATCCCCAGCCCAGCGGGAGAGCTGAAGAATGGTTATGAAGGAGCCGCGCGAGAGGCTGTCACTTACTGTTAACAAAACCCACCCCTGCCCCTGGGTGGAAAAATCAGCCCAGGCTGCCTGGGAGCTGTCACCTGAGCAAATGCACAGCTGTGGGGCGGGGAGGGTGCATTCCACGTGGGGGGAGTGGGAGTGGGGGCTGAGCTCCCGCATCTCAGCATCTCCTCTTGGCCTGGCTGGTTTGGGCCAGTGGGGCTTGGAGCTGGAGAAGAAATGTACCCTTAGAGCTTCGGAGGCTACTTTTAAACCAGCCCAGGTTCCTCATCCATAAAATGAAGACAGAGCCGAGCACAGATCGCAAACACAGGTACCACAGGCCCAGGGAGTCAGGGACATGAGAGAGGCTGGTAGGTGGGGACCGGGGTACAGAGGGGACTCGGCCGGCCCCGGCAATGGTGGCCCAGTGCGGTCACATTTCCAAGTTTGCAAAAAAAGCCAGGGTTTGCTAAGATGAAAACACTCGACATGTCCATAATGGCAGCCATTGAAGTACCGAGAAAAACTGGGGTCCGAATAAACCAGTATGCAGCCCACACGGGGCCCACAGGCCCTCAGCTTTGGAGTCTGGGGAAGACCCCTGGGGGCAGCCCTGGGCAGGGCGGTCAGGGACCAGGACCACCCACCTGACCGAGACAAGGAGCCCAGTGCAGGCCGGGTAAGCCAGGTAGGAGTCACAGGGAGTGACTGTCTGGGTGTGGCTCCCCGCAGGCTCTGGGAAGGGCCATTCCTAAGCTGCTCCCCTCTCACCCTTGCTAGCTCCACCGGGTGGTGGCGACAGAGTGACTGCTCTGGGCCCCTCCAGCGCCCAGCGGCCCTGGACCCCCTGCTTTGCAAGTCACTGCTGGGAGAAAAATGTGCCGAGGCTGTGTGGTCACACATGTGCACACATGACGCCACACATGTGTGCACACATGATGTCCTGTGTATCCGCGGGACACTCTACTGGCCACGGTGCTGAACGGCTTGGTGTTTTTCTTCTCTCTGGGTTTGTGCTTTGTTTTCTTTCTAATCAAGGTGTGAAAATGCCCTAGCTTCATTTGGTTCAAGAAACGCAATTGAGATTTTTTTTTTCCAGTGATAAAAACCTACATCGTTTGTATTGCAAAGAATGCACTCAAATCAATGCAGATTCCTCCTCCTTTTCTCTTAGTGGCTTAATGAATACCATTTATTCACTATGAAATCATTACACTGTGCAGCCCATATGCATTTTGGTAAGACAATAGTGCAACATGACAGGCAGAAGCCCTGGTCTCTTGTTGATGGCATCTTGCCACGTGGCCTCAGCTGCCGCCTGTTTAAGCTGATGCATGGACAGCCGCTGACTCCCACCCCTGCAGGGAGAAGTGGCGAGGAGGGAGCGGGTAGGGACACCGGGTGGATGGGTGTTGAGCAGGGTTGGACCCCATTTCCAGGGAACCAGAGTTGCAGACTCTATGCCAAGCAGGCACAGAAGGCACTCACAGTCCAGGTCGGTCCCCAAGACCCAAGTAAATGACACCTGCCCGGAATGAGTGCTGGCAGCCAGGAATTCACCCACAGAGAGTCAACAGGAACACACTGGGCTCGCATCTCACAAAGTTCTACCACCCCCAGGACCCCCTCGAGGCTGAGACCAGCCCCCTGAGGCAGGATAGGGGCAGGCACAGTTGCACCCCCAAAACAAGACTGGGAAACTGAGGCCTGGCGAGGCAAAGCCGCTGGCCAGAGGGGTCAGTGCAGCCCCCGCACCTAGATTCCAGGTTTCCCACCTCCCGGAGAAGCAGCTTTGTCCAGAGCCGTGGCCCCTGGTGATCCTCTGGCCTTTCTCTCAAAGCAGGCTGGAAGTGAGGTACGATTCCCACTCACAGAGACAAGAGAGAATCAGGAAGAAGAAAGCCCAAAGCAGGGGATGGAGGGCCCTGCCCACCTCCTTGCAGCGGGGTAGGCTTCGCGTGTCCCTGCAGGACTCCATGGAGAGAGGCACTGGCAGCGAGAGGGCAGCCTAGTACACTGTGAGACAAGAGACGAAGAGGCAAGCTGCAGCCCGGCCATCGACAGCCTTGACCTTGGCTTCTCCCTCACTGAGAGACGCTGCAACAGCCCATCTCTGAGCTCAGGAGGTCGGAGAATCAACAGAAAACCTAAACAGTGGGCCAGGAAGAGAGCATGAAGTCTGATCAGCTCGGGAGGCCGATGGCACCATGCAGATGGGAATGCGGTCCTAAGAAGGAGGAGCTGGGGCCGACGCCGCGGCTCACTAGGCTAATCCTCCGCCTTGCGGCGCCGGCACACCGGGTTCTAGTCCCGGTCGGGGCACCGGATTCTGTCCCGGTTGTCCCTCTTCCAGGCCAGCTCTCTGCTGTGGCCAGGGAGTGCAGTGGAGGATGGCCCAAGTGCTTGGGCCCTGCACCCCATGGGAGACCAGGATAAGTACCTGGCTCCTGCCATCGGATCAGCACAGTGCGCTGGCCGCAGCATGCCATTGGAGGGTGAACCAACAGCAAAGGAAGACCTTTCTCTCTGTCTCTCTCTCTCACTGTCCACTCTGCCTGTCAAAAAATAAAAAAAGAAGAAGGAGGAGGAGCTGGCATGATAGGTATGAAGGGCGCCCCCCTCAGGACAACAGGGTGGCTGCAGCGACTGGTGCAGTGGACACAAAGCCTAGGGATCCACCTCCTGCTGACCCAGGCGCTTCAAGTGACCTCCCCAAGCTGGCCTGGCCCCATCCTTGGAGCAAGGACGATTCATTCTGCCATTTGGAGCCCTTGTGAGGCTGTGGGCATTAAGCACCTGGCACACAGTAGGGCTCAGCTACAGGCAGGAGCAAGCCTTGGCGAAATCCCAAGTCATCCAGTGGCGCAGCAGCCGGCAAACACCTGGATCCTGCAACAGGCTCAGCAATCCCTCTCCCTCCACTGTCCCCTCCCCCCACCACACACAGTGGAAGAAAGAAAACCACAGGCATGGTGTCCCCAGAGGAAACGCGTGTGTGGAACAAGCACCCCACGCAGCACAGCAGACTGTGGGGTCCAGATCGGAGCGCTGCATCACAGCCGGGCTGCCCTCTCTGTTGTGTGTCTCATGGGGCCTGGCGCTTCTGGCCAGCTCCAAGGGCCACTCCCCAGGGGGCTGGGACCTCGGACTTGGCTGGGCCAAGGCTATAAATCCTGGCTGTGGCAGAGGGCCCAGCACCCCCGGGAGCCAGCGCTGATGCTGCAGGGGGCGCTGGCTTCAGCCCTTGATTGCTGGGTGACTACAGGGAAGTGAGTTTCCCTCTCTGGGCCTTGGTTTTTGTCCCAGGAAATGAGGGACTTGCGGCTGAATCTCCCAGGGGGAGCCAGCTGGCCAGTGGCTCCTGGAGTTCCAGGCTCCTGGTTTTGGCCTGGACCAGCCCTGGCCATTACAATCAATTGAGGAGTGAACTATCTCCCTCTCTCTCAAATAAATAAATAAATAAATATTTTTAAACACGTGATTCAACAGCTTTTAATTTTGCCACGGAGTTGTACACCCAGTGCCACGGTCGATTTTAGGACATTTTCATCTCTTCAAAAAGCAGCCTTATACCTTTAAGCTCACACCCTCCTGCCTCCCCATCTCAGCAAAGCCCAACATCAGGCGGCCCCAAGTGCCCGGCACTCCTTTCACTCCTTGCCTGTGCCTTGCCTGTGCCTCTCTCTGCCTCCCGGAGGTCCAAGGAGAGCATGGCACAGGGTCCACGCCCACAGACCAGTTGGGCGGGTGCTCTAGCCACCCCCCACCCTGTCCCCCCAGCTTGCAGGGAGCTTCCCTCTTCAAGCCCCTCTGGAGCCCGGGAGGAAGCGGCCTCCAGCCTCAGCACTTTCCCTTCTATTGATCCTGGGATTTATGGCACCATTGTTTCCTTTTATGGGGCTGTAATGGCCCCTGTTAAAATGCGCTACATGGAAATAGGCTAATTACTGTGTCAAATAAGTCACAGTTCCCCCAGAGAGGCCAAGCCGTCTGGTCATGGGGGCGGGGCGGGGGGAGCGGGACCGGGGTGGCGGTGACAGGGCAGCAAGGTCCCTGCGTGTCCACGGCCTCGCCCCACTGCTGCTGGACACAGGCACGAGCCACACCCCCCACTGTGTGCTGTTCTCTCTGCGAGCAGAGGGCTGGCAGGCACCCATGCCGGAGTGGGGGTGGGGGAGGGTGACATGTTGTTCCTCTGCCTGGTCTTTAAGGCAATGGGGGGAAGTTCTCATCTCCATTCCAGGAGAAGCCCTGTGTGGTGTTCGGGATGCCCAGACTTCTGGTGAGAGACCTGCTCCGCCCACTTGTCTGTGTCTTTCCCGTCCCCACCAGTGGGCAGGGGACGCTTGGGCTCGGAGGACAGCGTCCCACAAGCCCCAGGCCAGGTGCAGCAGGGTGCAGGGCAGCAGTTCACTCTCCAAGGACAGCACGGATCTCAGGTGGCAGAGAAGGCAGGCTCAGGGGAGGATTCCCCAGGGAAGACGGCCTTGACCCTGCATGAAAACATCCCAGATGCTTCAACCGCCCTAATCGGCTGGGTTGAATCCATTCTTCCAGGCTCGGTCAAGTTCTACGCCCTGGACTTCTGAAGGGCTACTGCCTCGGTACGCCTGGTCTCCGTGCGCCTGTCCCGTGGTGTTCCGTGCTCACAGGGGCGTGGAGGGGGGATGCCGCGTCACACCGAGTGCAGCAGGTTTGTACGCGCCAGAGCTCCCTGCCAGGCGACTGCACTTCATCCGTGCCGGTGTCTCGTTCCCAGGGGGCCAGGAGAATTTGCCCTGGCCCAGGGAGGGAGGGTGGGCGGGATGGGGTGTCTCAGACCTGAAATGCCAGCAGGGGAGCTGCTGGTCCTCTCTCATGCTTTGGCCATGGCCTGGAGAACAGCATGCCCCTGACACGCCCTGGTGAGCCCACAGGTGGAGCCCAAGAACCCACCGCAGGCTCCAGCCAGGCCCGAGGCCCAGGAGTGGGAGAGCGACGTGGAGACGGTCAGCTCGAGGTAAGTCCAGCATGGCTGAACACATCACACAGGCGCTCCTCTCCGCACGTCTGGAAGGTGACACGTTCCCAGTAGCCTCCCTGGGCTGATAGCAAGGTGCTTGCAGGACTGGCTCTTGCTGGCGGCTCCAGGATCGAACTCCTCCACTTCCGGCAGGCACCTTCGAGTCTCGGCTGGTGGCCACGGCCTCTGTCCTGCGATGACATCACTCCGACCCTCCTACCTCCGTCTTTGAGAGATGCTGTGATTCCCTTGGGCCCTCCTGGGTCACCCAGGACCCTCCCCCACCTCGAGGTGCTTAGCTGCCGAGTCCCTTCTGCCACATTCACCGACACCAGCGACCCAGGCCTGGGTACGCTGGGGGCCCCATGCAGGTCATCACACTGACTGATACGGAAGACGGTTCAAAGGGACTCATGTACGGTTTCCCCAGTCTGCTCGGAGCACCTCAGAACGCCTCCTTCCTCCCTCTGTGGACGCCCCTTTCAGAACCTCTCTAGTTCTGCAGTTATTGACCAACAGATATCCCAGGAGCCATTGCAGGATTGCAGATCCCTACAGATCCTAAGTGGGATCTTGGAGGTTTCCCGGGATCGTAGTCTGTGAAACGGGGACCGCGTGTGTCTGCCGGAGCTGAATTACCTGCGGCAACTCTGAACGCGCCGAGAGCACCGGGATCCAACTTCTCGGTCACTGGCGTTGCCTTTCTTGCCTGCGTTTTCCACTCCGAGACACCGCTGGCCGCCACGGCAGACGAGCTGGGGTCTCCGCCCTCCCCACAGTCCCATTTTCGCCCTGTGCCTGTCCCCCTGCCGTTCGGGTGTGGACCACACGCCGTCCTGTGCTTCTCCACCCTGTCCCCCTCAGAAACACACAGGTGCCCTCGTGGGCAGGCAGGCCCCAGTGTGGCTAAATGAGGCCGTGGGGCCTGGGACTCAGCCTTGCGTTCCTGGGGCTTCAGTGTGCCCAGCGCTAACACCAGGATGGATCCGGGGGTCCAGGGCCTCCCCCCAACCACTGGACCCTGACCGCTGAGCCTGTGACCCTCCCTTGGCTCACCCTTTAGCCCAGATCCCACGGTGCAGAGTAAAGCTCCCTTGAGAAGCCCATGGGCCCTCCGTCTGCATTCTCTCCAGTCTGCCATTTGAATGGGCTTTTTAACCAAGACAAAAATGGCCAATCACCCAGGTTCCAGAACAGACATATGGATGATTATGGGTTTGGGGGGGGGCCCCAAGCCCCCCTGTGGGAACGAGCGGCACCAGGGCATCCTGACCCCTGGGGCAGTCCCAGCTGCAGGCCCAGGATGGCGCTCCCTCCACGGAAGCCCACAGCACTCACACTCCCCGGGCCTCTCTCGGCTGACCAACTCCCCGCTCGACAAGAAAGGGTTAAGCCCGGAAAGGTTAGTCTCCTGCCTGTTCTAGAATCTGGGATAATTCCTGCCATTAATATTTTAAGCAACTAATTTGACATTTTTCCATTTAATTAACTTGCATACATATGAGAGCAGGGTTTTGAGAGTACCATGACATTTAAACAAAGTCATTTAAGTTTTCCCATTCCTAGTGGCCTCTTTTTTCTTTGCCTCTCTGCTCTGTTTCTGTCCTGCATTCCTGATTCTGAGGCTGGCTTATTAACTTGGAGAAATGGCCAGATCTCCCAAAGCCAGTGTCCCATACTCTCAACCTGGGTGACATGGGTGAGCCGGAGCCTGCTCGTCTGTGTGCCAGTTTTTTTGTTGTTGTTGTTGTTGTTGTTGTTTTTTACAAATGGCATTCCCCTGATGCCTCACCAACCTAGGTGGAGCTGAGGAGGGGCGGCGGAAAGGCCAAACATTTATCACATTGCAACCATCGCCACGGAAAGGCTGGGCTTTGGACAGGGGAACAATAGTTCCGTGACAGTTTTCTCTTCCAAATGACAAATAATTGCTGTCATATCATCAAACGATTAAGAAATAAAGGAAAAGAGACAAATGGAGTGTGTCCATCGAGCACCTCAGGAGACTTGATCAATGCACCGTAATTGAAAAATCGCACCCTAATTAGCTCCTACCCCGGAGAATTCCCGGCTCCCCGCGCCGTCCAATCCGCAGCCGGCCAAGCCGCCCAACTCAGCCACGAACGTTTACGGCTGCTTCCAGAGGGGACCACGCCGCCTGCACATGCCTTCGGAGAGGGAGACTCTTCCCCACGCCCAGCTCTCCAAAAGGAGCCAGTGCCTCATGCCTGAATCTGCCCTAATTAATCACAGATTCGCTCTGCCTATCAGCAGCTCGGGCCGCTCTCCCCAGATGAACCTGGGCCCTCCGAGGCTCTCCAGCTGACTGCTGGTGGCCAGCCCAGCCAGGCACAGGCACGGAACCAGGCTGCATTCCCAGCGTGCAAAATGGTGCCCCTTAGTCCCATGAGTTGAAAATAAAGTCCCGTTTGCAAGTTAGGCTCACGGCACCCTGGGGAACTTCCACATCTTCACTTCTCCCACCCTCGGGCTATGCTTGGGGATACTCACAGACGGGCGTGCCACGCGAGAATGTGGGTCCCCACGCCCTTGAGCCCCAAGGGGCTTCAGTCCCAGCTCCGTGACCTCATTAAACTCTATGACCTTGGAAAAGTGTCCTGTTCTGCCCAGGCCTGAGTTTTCCCTTTTCTACAGTGGAGACCACAGTGCCTCCCTTTCCAGGAGCCCAGTGGCGACTCGAGGACGCCGTGGCTCACGCCTGCCAACAGCACCCCTGCTCCCTGTGTTCTTCCTCGGCTGCAAGGAGCCCAGGCAAGCACTCACCAGATGCGCACCGAGGGCCTTGCCGAACGTTGGTGCCCAGAAAACAGCGCTTGAACTGCAGGGAACTGAACCGTGCCCGGCGGGTTCATGCCTTCGTTTCAGCCCGCAGCTAAGAGCACTTGGACGACCGCTTTTTGTCAGACGCTTGGTTGGGCAGAGGACAAAGAAATGCAAATGAAGCAGACTTGATCCATGCCCTGCGAGTTTCCATTCTAGGGGGGAACATGATGAAAAAAAAAAAGTAATAAAAGGAGTTCTATAAAAAATCGATGCAAACACAGCTTGGCTAATAGTTGGTGACTGACTTTTAAGTGAAAACCTAGAGGGGAAAAAGTAGACAGGCATGTAAAGGGTGATGGGGAAAAGCATTTTGGTGGAAGGAACAGCATGGGGAAAGCAGAGGATTCTGGGTACATTCCAGGGACGGCGGAGCTCTAGCTGTTAGAGCATATGATGCCAAATTTCAGTGATTTTCATGACAGTAGAAGCTGGATGGGTATTTGGCCTAACGGTTAAAATGTTGGTTGAGTTGCTGATGTCCGAACCATGAGTGCTGAGATTGACCCCCGGCTCTGGCTCCTGACTTCAGCTTCCTGCTAATGCAGACTCTAGGGGGCAGTGGGGACAGCTCCAGTAGTAGGGTTCCAGCCCTCTGCATGGGAGACCTGCATTGAGCCCCCCCAGCTCCCAGCCTCAGCTGCAGCCCAGCCCCAGCCATCTGGGGAGTGAACCAGCAAGTGGCCTCTCTCTCTCTAAACACACACACACACACACACACACACACACACACACCTTTTAAAAGCCCATTCCTCCTTGTTGTCAGGTGTTTGGTGGATGGTTTTTCACTTAGTTATTCAAAACCCAAACTCCCTGTACTTAGCTCCTCTTCCACCCCCGTGGTCTCTTCATATTTGTCCTCAGTGTGCCCTGAGTGCAGACAAGAGCAAAGAAAAAAAGGCTCCTGGGATACATGGAGGCTAAGCCTCCCTGGGCACCCACCCCCTCCACCCTCCACAGATATCTTCTCCTGTCCAAATACAGAGGTGCTAGGAAGCAGCACTTAGCCACGTGCAAGGGACAACAAGGGAACAGGTTAGGAGAACACGGGGTTTCTCTCTGCTTCACAAAGCAAGGACGGATAGATGGCATGGCACAACATAACTCGATGGCCAGATTGTGTGGGGGGCTTTGTACGCCAGGAGAAGTAGGGGGCTCCTTGCGGGAGAACGGGGAGCCCACATTAAGGACATGACCTGGGTCCTCTGGCTGCTATGAGGACACCCTAGGGGCAGTAACGGGAGCGTGAGAGCTGTCACAGGGATCGAGCCCGGCCACAGGTGAAGGAAGAAGTAGGATGCAGAGCAGGGGACAGGTGCAGGCGATTTCAGCCTTAGTGGAGTTGGTTTTCAGACGAGGCAACAGACAACTGCAGCATCAAACAGAGCCCCGCCTGTCAGAAGCAACACACAAGGATGAGAGCGACGCAGAGCAGAGTAGGTCCAGAAAGCAGCACCTGTATCAAAAGGAGGCTCTGGGGGCCAGCGCTGTGGCGTAGCGGGAAAGCCACCGCCTGCAGGGTCGGCATCCCATGTGGGCGCTGGTTCGAGTCCCGGCTGCTCCACTTTCAATTCAACTCTCCTCTATGGCCTGGGAAAGCAGTGAAAGATGGCCCAAGGCCTTGGGCCCTGCACCCACCTGGGAGACCCAGAAGCTCCTGCCTTTGGATCGGTCCAGCTACAGTCATTGCAGCCAACTGGGGAGTGAACCAGCGGATGGAAGACTCTCTCTCTCTCTCTCTCCCTCTCTCTTTCTCTCTCTCTCTCTGCTTCTCCTTCTCTCTGTATAACTCTGCCTTTCAAACAAATCTTAAAAAAAAAAAAAGAAGTAGAGGCTCTGGTTCCTTGCCAGGCCCTGGCCTCTGGCCCAGTGCAACAGCAGACCCTGTGCAAGCCCACGTTCCTGGAGAAAAGAGACACTGACGTTCTGTCAGGCTGGTCCTCACTGGTGCCGGTGCAGGGTGCTCCAGGGCAGCTGGGAGGGAGTAGAACATGTGGGTAGAAGGGGAGCAACACAGTACAACACAGGGGAGTGCCCCATGAGCAGGATCTGCATAGATCTGGGTCGGCTTGCGGGCCAGTCCCTGCTGCTGCGGTACTGGCCCCCCTGGAACGACACCTGGTGCACCCACTGTTCTATTGAGCAATGCCGTGAGAAGGGTCTCCGGATTACAGGCCTGACCAGTCTTCCAGATTACCCGGCAGCCCTTAAACACACGCCATCGGGGGCTGCCCCTGCCACATAGGAACAGAATCTGTGAGTGGATGAGGGCCTGGCATCTGTGTTGTTCAAATCTGCCCTGGCTGGGGAGACTGCCCACAGCGGCAGGTTCTCGGTTAGAAACATTACGGTACTTGTCAGGGTCTGTCCAGGTGGGGAGATCTGAACGCCCTGGAGCTGAGGCTCCACATCTTTCCCACAAAATAATTCCCAACAAGGAGCCCCGGCCCCAGCCAGGGCCTCTCTGCAACCCTGCAATGTGCATTTCTAAAAGTCTTCCCATGATTCTGATGCCAGTCGTGTTTGGAATCCATTACACAGCTGACTAAACTGAGGCCAAGGAGAAGTCCTTCGCCTAAGATCATCTCGCCCAGGAGCTGACTTTCCCCATGGAGTTCCCCCCTCCTCCCGCCTGGGCACTCTTTCCAGCACCCCCTAAAATCCTGGCAGAGGCCAGCCACGCCTGGGGCGGGGGAGGGTGCCCACCCCTTCTGGGGAAAGAACTGCAGCCCAGCTTCCTCCCCAGGCTCACTGAGGCGTCTTCTCCCTTCTCTCCCGGGTATGCCCCTTGCTCATCCTAATAGGATCAATTACTCTCAGGAATAAATTATGCACAGAGCCTGCAGTCTGCTAGGTCCTGCAGGACAGACAGGCTGTCTGGAGCAAGGGGGTAGGGGAGGGGCTCCTGCTCACGCCCCGCCCCGGTGCTGAGCCAGGAGGCCTGGGGAACTGCATTTCTGACAAGCTCCCAGGTGAGGCCAGTCTGGGAAAGCAAGCACCTGGCTGGGAGCTCGGCTCAGTGGCCGCGGCCTCTGCCTGCAGCGCCCTTCCTCCCCACATCTGCTTAGAAAGTTGCAGGTTCACCATCAACGTCGGGGCTTGGGCAGTGTGGAGGGTGGCATGTTCATGGCACCCGTGCTCCCGCTCTGCCCACGGCGGTTTCCCTCTGTGTTGCTCTACAGCCTGGAAGTGCCGCACAAGCTGACCTGAGTCTCACGTCTTCATGGCCAAGCCCAGTGGGACTCTGTCGTCCACTAAGCTCCGGGAGGTGGGGGTGCCTGACAACTGCCCAGAGAGCTCCCTAGAAAGCCCGAGGCCCCCCAGACACAATGACTGGATCCAAACAAAACAGGAAGAGAAAACGTTGTGATAGAAATTAATAAAATTTTAATGAAACGTCTACAAAACAAAGTATTACATCAACCTCATTAATGGTTTCATTTAGTATTCATAAAAATTTCATTATGCTTGAAAACCATGTGTAGGTTAGATTTTCTCACTTTGCAAGAATTCCTGGGCACCCTTGATAATTGCTGAGTATTCAAAGCCAACCACACATCAAATGAATGACTCGTAGCCAAAGGATTTCAAAAGCAAAGTGTTATATAAAAATAATTCCTATGATTTTTCACAGGGCAAAAAACTACATTTCCTGTGTTTGATGTATGCGAGGTGGAACTGGCAAAGAAAGTGCGCTTGAACCCCAGTCTGTGCCTGGCCTGAGGATACGGCATTCGTTTCTCCCGGTTAATAAACGGTGCTCCCAGTAATTGGCTGAAATGTGTAAAGGTGTGAAGTCGGGGGCGGGGGGAGAGAAGCAGGCGGGAGAAATACAAAACACGCAAAGTTTTAAGATAACAACAAAGGCAGTCCTTGTGAGCAGGAAATCCACCAAGTGCCAGCCGGCGGACAGAAGTAGGCGCTACTGCCCCCTACTGGCTGGAGGTGTTCCATTTTGCCCACATACTCCGGTACCCGTTGCTTTCCCCAACACCCAGAACACCCAAGCCTCTTGGAACTGCCTCAAAGAAAGAAATCAGTGGTCCCTGAGGATCAAGCCCCTGCCTCTCGTCCAGAAAGGGGGCGAAAGGGGAACCTTGCAACAGCCTCTCTGTCAGGCATCCCGAAATGGATCCAAACCCATCTTGAACCTATTTCTACCTCCTCGGGAACCACTTCTTGGGTAACACGTTCCATATGTGTCTCTCGCTGAAGGAAAATGGGCTTTCCTTTCCTTTCACAGGACATCATGGAAGGATCTGGGGGATGGGTCTTTGTTCTAAGATGAGCGAGATTGGGTCAGGTCTTCCCAGGAAGCCCTGAGAGATAAACTAAAAAGATTTATACACAAGATGTTACGCTGGAAGATTGGAAACAGTCTAAATGCCCAGCGCCAAGTGGGGCGGTCAAATAAATTACAAGCCACCCATGCAATAAAACGTATGTAGTTACTAAAATTTGTGTTTTCAAAGCTATGTTCTAGAAACAGCCACCCTGTAATAAGCCCAGCGTAGGTTTGCTGTCAGTGCTCTGCAGGAATCAGTGCATGTCATTGTCACAAGGAGCCTGGGAGGGAGGGACTGCTGGTCTCATCCCCATCTCACACCCAGGAAGACTGAGGCACGGAAAAAGCCAAGGCCACACGGCTGGCAGGTCCACTGTGCGCATGGTGAGGGCTTCTAGAGGAAGGTGAGCCTGCGAGGACCCCCGAGGTGGTGACATGGCGGGGAGGAGGAGGCGCGGGGCAGGTGCAGCGGCTGCAGGATGCATTGATTGTCCACTGAAAACCCACACAGAAGCCACAGCAGACCGGGGCCCTGCAGAGTGGGCCCAAGCAGGGGCAGGGTGTGTGAGGTCTCAACCAGGAAGCAAAGGTGGCTGCAGCCACTCCCAAGGCTGTGCCGAGGCCAGAGGCCGCGTCCCCAGCCACCTTGCCACATCCTCTCCCCTCCCTGGGGGGCTGGGCTGCACCCTGCAAAGTCGGGAGCCGTTTTCTGTCCCATCAGCCACAGCTGGCCTCCTTTGCTATTTTAGGGAAACCGTTCTGTACGAAAACCATGGCAGCGGCTCTGGGGCTTGTGCGAATCCCCAGGACGCCCAGCAACACGGGAGATGCGGGGGCGGGGCGGGGGGGGGGAATTCCTCTGCATCCGGGGAAAACAAGCAAACAGCTCTGAGAGCTGCTGGCGCGTGAAGTGGGAGGGAAAGGAGAGGCAGAGAATGAGGCAGGCCCGCCCCTGAAGTCAAGCCCAGGCTGCCCGCCCCCACCAACATGCTGCAAAGCTGCCACCTCCCAGGGGGCCACCTGGGTCTCAGCGTCCGTCTTCATGACTCCACGACGAGCTCTCCCAGGCCCTCCTGTTCCGGATCTGCCTCCCGCAGTAGCAAAGCCTGGCCTTGCTCTGAGCCACCCTCGCCCATCACTGCCTCGGTTTCTGGCAAGGTTACCCGAGGCTCGCTACCGCGCACCTGGAGGGCAGGCTCATCCAAACGCCCTCCAGGTGACCCAGCTGGGGCCTGGGGGGCCAGACAAGAGGGCCAGCACCCCTCCTCTGAGACCCCTTCCCAGAGGGTGGACCTGGAGCCAGGCTGCCTGGAGACCACCCCGTTCTTGAGCACAGGCTGATGGGAGCTGGCAGCCGTGACAGAGGTGGCCAATTCGCTGCCTGGGCTCAGCCAGCCAGAGCCCACAGGGACACTGGAGGCAGGATAGAACTTCTCCTCTCGGCCTCCACAGGCCGTTTGTGGGTAGGAAGCGGGAGGCAGGTGCGGGCAGCTGTGCGCTTCCTCGATGCAGAGAGCCGGCCAGAGACTGCGACCCGAGAGGAGGCAGAGAAGCCGCGAGAGGCTCTGAGTTCCTGGTTCTCGGTCCTCAGAGGCAGGGCCGTGCTTTGCACCCTTGGGTTTTGTGAAACACGCCCTCCCTGGCCCACAAGGCCGTGGGTGTGGAATATTTTGGTTCTTGTTTCTAAGAAAAACATCTGCGGTCAGGTGGGCCCCAGCCAGACCACTGGGACCTGTGGGTGCCTTCCCCCAAGGAAGACGTGGGCCCCTCAGGAAGGTCCTCGTGGCCCCGGGTCCCCTGCTCTCTCTGGAGCTGGGAAGGCTCCCCGCCCCCTCCCTCTGGACTCCCATATGTGCCTTGCACCGTCCCGCTGTGCAATGAGCCTCACTGCCAGCCAACCAGTGACATCTGAGACTCCTGCCTCTCCGCGGCCATCACGCTGCTGGTGACAGGGCCTGGCGCTCTCCCTCACTGTCTCATTTCTAAAGCTTACCGGCTCCCTGCCGCATGCACACAAGTCCAGGTTCCCAAACACAGCGGGCAAGGCCCCGTCTACCCGCCCCAGCCGCACTGCACGCTGCGTCCGACCTGGCGCCCCACTCCCACAGAACTGCTCTCGCCTGTCTCCTCCACACCTTTGTCCATGCCGTTCCCTCCACCTGTAATTCCCTCTGCTTCCTTCCCAGCCTCGCTGACCTCCCCTTGCCTTCCACGAAGGCATCTAGTTCTGCTTCCTGCACAGCCAGGAAAATTCTAGACCTTCCAGGCTGAGTGAGGGGCTCCTTCTCTGGTGGGCTCCCACAGCTCCTGGCCACGCTCAGCCTTCCAGAGCTCAGAGCACACTGGCAATTCAGTTTTTTTTTTTTTTTTTTTTGACAGGCAGAGTGGACAGTGAGAGAGAGAGACAGAGAGAAAGGTCTTCCTTTGCCGTTGGTTCACTCTCCAATGGGCGCCACTGCCGGCGCGCTGCGGCCGGCGCACTGCGCTGATCCGAAGGCATGAGCCAGAAGCCAGGTGCTTCTCCTGGTCTCCCATGGGGTGCAGGGCCCAAGGACTTGGGCCATCCTCCACTGCACTCCCTGGCCACAGCAGAGAGCTGGACTGGAAGAGGGACAACCGGGACAGAATCCGGCGCCCCGACCGGGACTAGAACCCGGTGTGCCAGCACCGCAAGGCGGAGGATTAGCCTAGTGAGCCGCAGCGCCGGCGGCAACTCATTCTCCATCTTCCCAGAGCTACATGCAGTGCCAATTGGCCTCTGTCCGTTCCCCCACGCCCACGCAGGCCCCCCTTCCAACCAAGGAGGCCATTTCCAGGAGTGCCAAGTCACCTGCCCTGTCTTGGAGATGCTGGTGAGGCAGAGGCTCAGACGGGAGCCGAGGCACAGAGCTGGGAGCCCCAGGCCCTGAAGCAGAGGCCAGGACGGTAGGTCTCAAGTCCTGTGTTCTCCCTGCGGAGGCTGCCCGGCCCTGCCCCGGGAGGACTCAATTTAAACAAGCGCGTTCAAGCCGGGGCCGCAGCTCAATAGGCTAATCCTCCACTTGCGGCGCTGGCACATGGGGTTCTAGTCCCAGTCGGGGTGCTGGATTCTGTCCCAGTTGCTCCTCTTCCTGTCCAGCTCTCTGCTGTGGACTGGGAATGCAGCGGAGGATGGCCCAAGTGCTTGGGCCCTGCACCCCATGGGAGACCAGGAGAAACACCTGGCTCCTGGCTACAGATCAGCGCAATGTGCTGGTCGCAGCAGCCATTGGAGGGTGAACCAACGGTAAAGGAAGACCTTTATCTCTGTCTCTCTCTCTCACTGTCCACTCTGCCCATCAAAAACAACAACAACAACAAAAAACAAGTGCATTCTGGTGAGGGCCACCCACTTTTCGGGAGCTCCAACAGAACGTCGACACTGCCCCATGGGATGGATGATCAGAACAGGGCTCCCACAGCCCACAGAGGCCCGCAGCAGGGCAGGGGCTCCCCAGAGAGGGCTCCACTCCTCCGTGCCTCTGGCCCAACTTCCCCGAGAGGGTCCAGACCCTCCATCAGTGTCCCCTTCACCGGAAGCTTTCCCGAAACCTTCCTGCCACGGCTGCCCCGTGGTCGCCCTGCTGATGTCCCGTGAAAGTGCGTATTTCTCTGTGAGAGAAACGGCTTTGACCTTGGTGTTGGCTTGTGTCACACCCCACGTAGACTGTGATCTCTGTATCATTCAGCTCTGAACCCAGAACCTGGCCTTGCCTAGGATGGACGGGGGGAGGGGGAGGAAGGAAAGATGAGAACTGGCAAGCGTGTGCCAAGCATCTCCCACTAGAACCCCACGCCCTGTGGGGGCAGGAGCAAGACCGCACCCTTTGGGATTGTTCTGCCCCACCTAGCATTTTCTCACCCACCTGTACATCCCATCGCTTCCTTCTGTGCTCGGCTGACCCTTCCAAGGCACTCTGCCATGTACTTGATCTTCGAGATAAACACGGAGGGCCAGGACATTGACATGAAAATCAGCCTCTGATCTCAAGTTTGACCTGAGACCAGAGCCCTGCTATTGCTGGCTCCATCCCGGGTGCCCTTGCCCACCGGGAGTCACTCACAGTACAGTGACCTGAGGCTTAAGGATACCGGGCCACGTGCTCCCAAGGTCAACGGCCGCCATCACCCAGCTCAGGCACGCTCCCTGTGAGTCCCTCCCCTCCCCAGCCTTCCTCAGAGAAGCCGGTAGCCTTTCCAGGGCACCCAGCCAGCCCCGCACGGACATCAGCTGGCCCTCTTGGGCCTCACTGTGGACTCTTCCTGCAAGCCCGCACTGTCAGGGGAGCGGCGCAATGGTGTCTCCCACAAGAAGCACCGGGAACAGGCTTCGGCGAACGTGTCTGTATTCACAGCCGCGTACACCTTTAAAGGGCAAGTAGAAGGGGCGTAACTAACTCAGGGGAACACTAACTACAGCACAGAACCGACACTGGTGCCAATAGGCCTCTCCAATCAGCCTGAAGATCACCCAGCTAAGGTAGCTTTCCAGGTGGGCCTGGGCCACACCCAGGTGCAGTTGACCAGGAGCAGAAGGCGGGGGTGGGGGAAATGTGCCAGCAGTCAGGCTAACTGCATGGGCTAGGCAGGCAACCTCACAGGATCGCCCATACCTCACTTTTTTTTTTTCTTTTTTAAAAGATTTTTTTAAGTTTATTTATTCAAGAAGCAGAGAGAGAGAGAGAGAGAGAGAGATTTTCCATCTGCTGGTTCACTCCCCAAATGGCTGCAATGGCCGCTGCACTTGGGTCATCTTCTACTGCTTTCCCAGGCCACAGCAGAGAGCTGGATTGGAAGAGGAGCAGTCAGGACGCAAACCAGGGCCCATATGGGATGCCGGGGCCACAGGCAGAGGATTAACCTACTGTGCTGCAGCACTGGCCCCAGGCCCTCACTTCTGAATTAGGCCTCCTCGGTGCTGCTCAGGCTGCAGCCCGGCTTTCTCTACCTTCCACGCACATCTCAGGTCAGCAACACAGGCCTCCCTCCCCTAAACCCTGCTGCTCAGAAGGCCCCCCACACAATGCGGTCCCCAGCCCCCGGGGGCCCCTGCCGAGGCCAGGCCCAGGGTCTCTGTGTAGCTTCTCCGGACCTGGCAGGTGGGTCTCAGGGCTGCCCTGAGCCAGCGGGGCTGGCTGTGAGCTGCCGAGGCACCAGGGGCCGGCGACGGCCCACGGAGTGGCTGCCAGCAGTGGGGCGGGACCAGGTGCCCCTGCCTGGCTCTCAGGTCTGACTTCGCCTCTGACTAGCAAGAGGCCCCATCTCCCTGTGTCCCAGGGGCCACCCCTGGAAGGGCAGTGGCCCCTGTGTGGTCCCCACTTCTGCCCCCTTTCCTCCAGTCCCCACAACGATCAGAAGCCCCAGTCTGGGTGAGAGAGGAAGCCTGGGACACAGGGCAGCTTCCTCCTTTCCTGCAGGAACAAAACACCCAGAAAACTGGGACTCTTGCTACCTCGGGAATCTTTCCCTCTGTGCCAGGCACCACCCTAGATATTTATATTTTCCTTTTTTATTTACTTATTTATTTGGAAGGCAGAGTTACAGAGAGGGAGGGACAGAGAGAGAGAGTGAGATTTTTCATCTGCTGGTTCACTCTCCAAAGGCCCCAAATGGCTAGGGCTGTGTCAGGCTGAAGCCAGGAGCCAGGAGCTTCCTCCAGGTCTCCCACATGGGTGCAGGGGTCCAAGCACGGGGGCCATCCTCCACTGCTTTCCCAGGCCACAGCAGGGAGCTGGATCAGAAGTGGAGCAGCCGGGACTAGAATCGGCACACATATGGGATGCCGGCACTGCAGGAGGTGGCTTTACCTGCTGCACCACAGCACCAGCCCCCACCCTAGATAGTTCTTTAAATTTTATTTTTATTTATTTGAAAGTCAGAGATAGTGACATTCAGACACAGAGAGCTTCCGTTCACTGGTTCGTTTCCAAAAAGCCTATAACAGCTAGGCCTGGGCCACAGCAAAACCAGAACTTAATCTAGCTCTTCTGCATGGATGGCAGAGACACAAGCACTTGAGCCATCACCTGCTGCCTCCCAGGGTGCGCGTGAGCAGGAAGCTGGAATCGGAAATGGAGCCAGATGTGGAAGCAGGCACTCTGCCCCGGGGTGCGAGCACCCCGCTGGGCCAGACTCCCTCCCATTGGGCAGTTTTAGATCCATCATCACATAAAATCTTCACAGCAATGCCAGAAGGTGGGCATTCCTAGGGTGCTCATTTCACAGATGGAAAAGGGAGCTCGGGGGGCCAACACTGTGGCATAGGGGGTAAAGCCGCCGCCTGCAGTGCCAACATCCCATATGGGCGCTGGTTTGAGTCCCAGCTGCTCCACTCCCGATCCAGCTGTCTGCTATGTCCTGGGAAAGCAGTGGAAGATGGCCCAATCCCTTGGGGCCCTCCACCTGTGTGAGAGACCCAGAGGAAGCTCCTGGCTCCTGGCTTCAGATTGGTGCAGCTCCAGCTGTTGCAGCCAATTGGAGAGTGAACCAGCGGATTGAAGACTCTCTCTCTCTCTCTCTCTCTCTCTCTGTATAATTCTGACTATCAAATAAATAAATAAATCTTAAAAAAAAAAAAAAGAAAAGAAAAGGGAGCTCGGGACAGGTCAGCATTGTGCACACGGCACTCTGGGAGGGGGAGTCAGAGCTGAGGCGGCGCAGGCTGGCTTGCCCTTTCCATCCCGCCCAAGTCTCACCAGCTCGGTCTTCCCCGCATCATACACAGCGTTCACAAAGCTGAGCACTCACCTGGCGACTATGAACAATACATTTTAATTTAAAATTGGCGATTTCATAGGCCACACTCTCTTCCTATAATCTAAGAACTTTAAACATTTTAGAAGTGCCTGAAAATATTCGTTACTTGGAAATTCATAAACATACCTGTAGATAATCCATGGATCAAAAACAGCATGAAAACTAAAGCTACAAACCAGCTGGAGACAGATGCGGAGGGAAACGTTTTCTTTCCTAACCTGTGAGATCCTGGAAAACGCTCAGCGGGGAGGGGGGGGGGAACCTGTGCCCTGAAATGGGAGAGATCAAAAATAAAGGCACAAAACGCACATCACAGGAAATTAGAAAAATAAGCAGACCGAAGGAACAAAGTATGAAATGGGGAATTAATCAATAGCTGAAATTAGAAACAGAAAACAAGAGAAAGGGAAAGTACATACACAAATGGATTCTTTAAAGCAGCCAGAGTGGGCTGGCCTAAGTCGCTGCTTGTGGTGCCAGCAGCCCAGACTGCAGCACGTGCTCCAGCCCCGGCGGCTGCACTCCAGCCCAGCCTGCCAGTGCACCTGGGAAAGCAGTAGAAGACGGCCCCCGTGCTTGGGCCCCTGCACCGTGTGGGAGACCGGGATGAAGCGCCTGGCTCCTGGCTTCAGCCTGGCCCAGCCCTGGCCTTTGCAGACATTTGGGGAATGAAGCAGGGGATGGAAGCTCTCTCTCTCTCTCTCTCTCTCTCTCTCTCTCTCTCTCTCTCTCTCGCAAGCACACGCACGCGCATACTCTCACTCTCACTCTCAATCTGTTCTGCCTTTCAAATAAACAATAAATAAATGTTTAAAAAAATAGAAAAATAGGCCTAATCGTGTGTGGGGGCGGGCAAAGGCCTCAGTTTCCCCGAGCCTGTGCCTTTGCACAGGGGCCACCGTTCCCCACCGTGGGCAGTGGCCCCTCAGTCTGCCGAGCCCTGGGCTTCCTCCTCTGGCCGCGGGGTCTGCTCGCCGGCCGGGGAGTCAGCTCGGAGCCTGGCGCCCTCACGGCCCAGACGGGACTGGCAGCGCTGGAGCTGCAGCCCTTCCTCTCGGGAGGAAAACTCCTCCATCTGCGCTTATTCAGCACACGAGCCCGGCTTGTCCTTTTCAGCAATGAAAACTGCTGTGGTTTTGTTTTCTCCCTGCTGCCGAGAGTGGAGAGGAAGCCTGTGGTTAGCCATCTTCGGGCGGAGACAGACACAGCGCGGCGGCTGTTAATGAGCGCCGGGACTCCCAGCCCCAGCCGGCGCAGCTCAGGAAGCTCAAGGAACGGCAGAGGGGGAGAAGAGCCTGCCAGTCTGCCCGCCCCGCCGCCCGCCCTGCAGCACCTGCTGCCTCTCCTGTCTTCTGCTGCCCAGAGTTACAGAGAGCGAGAGAGAGTGAGAGCGAGAGCGAGCGAGTGAGAGAGGGAGGGAGAGAGCGAATCTGCCGGTTCACTCCCCAAATGGACACAACAGCCGTGGCTGGGCCATCCGGGTCTCCCACCTGAGTGCAGGGGACAAGCACTTGGGCCGTCTTCTGCTGCTCTCCCAGGTGCATTAACATGAGTTGCCTGGGAAGCAGAGCAGCCAGGACTCGAACCCGGGCCCCTCTCTGGGATGCCGGCGTCACAAGTGGCAGCTTAACCTGCCGCACCGCAACACCGCCTCCTCTGCTGCACCACGCTGAGAGCCAGACACCATGGACCCGATTCGCTTTTACTCAAAGTTACAAAGTCCCTGTGAACCCGGGGTCCATCTTTGGTATCAGAGCTGCTGGCTGCGACTCAGCATGAATCCCAGCCCCTTTCCCATTAAAACCCTGGCAGAACTCCCAGGCAAAAACACTCAGTCCTCCGTCCTCCCTTGAGTTCACACACCAATCACACTTGATGATTAGTGTACCAGCCAAGATGGTGGCTGTTGCATTTTCGAGAAAACTTTCCTGGTAGAAGCGGCACCTCACCTTCCCCTTCCTTTTTTTCCTTTTTTTTTTTTTTTAAGATTTATGTATTTACTTGAAAGTCAGAGTTACACAGAGAGAGAATGAGAGGTAGAGAGAGGTCTTCCATCTGCTGGTTCACTCCCCAGTTGCCACAATGGCTGGAGCTGCACTGATCCGAAGCCAGGAGCCAGGAGCTTCTTCCAGGTCTCCCACACGGGTGCAGGGGCCCAAGGACTTGGGCCATCCTCCACTGCTTTCCCAGGCCATAGCAGAGAGCTGGATGGGAAGAGGAGCAGCCAGGACTTGAACCAGCACCCATATGGGATGCCAGCACTGCAGGCGGTGGCTTTACCTGCTACACCACAGCACCGGCCCCTCCTCTTCCTTTCTTATCCCTACTTGGGACTTGAACATAGAAACCCATACTGTGCTTATGGGGTAGCATGCGTAAATCTAGAGTGAGCACAGAAAAGTGGGAGGAGGTTAGGTCCCCAGTGGTGTGATTAATTCACCGTCTCCCACTCAGTACGACCCACCCTGCACTCCTTGTGCCATCCGATCAAGCCACGGAAGCCGGTTGCTCGGTCACTTGCAGCCGAATGCATGCCTAGCTGGAGCAAGGACAGGAGCTTTTGTCAGTCTTCCAAATGTGGCCACGCCATCCTCTCAGCAAGTGGTCAGTGTCTCCTCGCCCGAGTTCAGAGACCAGGACAGCACAGTTCCACAGCCACGAGGCAGATCAGACGGAGGGTGAGGGTCAGGAGTTCAGCGCTCTCAGTTCTCCCTGGGAAAAGCCTTCTGGTCCCCAAGTCCCAAGCTCTCTCTCCCTGCGGCATCTCCCCACCCTCAAAAGTGGAAGTGCCTGGGGACCCTGGAGCATGTTAGCTGACTGCAGCGCCAGAGTACTTGAGCTCTTTGATCTAATACTCCATCACTTTGGATCAACAGAGCCGAGTTCAAGACCTGGCCCCAGCCCCCACCTTGCTTGCTGTGTGATTCTGGAAACATCTCTGAGACCCCGGTCTTCTCCCTGAGGCTGGGATAAGCAGCTCAGAGGTACCTGCTCCTCTCTGGTGCAGGGGATCAACTCGCAGAGAAGATCCTGATCGCTGGCACTCAGGACGCGAGCAGAGCGCTGTGCAGGAGAAGGCGCCGCGTGTCCTGCGTGTGGGGCCCCTAGCGCCCTGACTTCCGGCTGGCCTGGGGCTGTGACTCCTCCCAGCCCAGGCCTCTTTGCGGCTGGCCTGTCAATGGTCAGTGCCTGTGTGACCACTCATCCCACTCGTCAGCCGCAGGAGGGTGGGGCACACTCACCTCACGAGGCCATGCCTTTCAGAAAGGATAATTTCCTGGTTGCGATTCTTATTCGCTGTTGGATCAGGCTGCTTCTTCCTATGCGTTCTTTATTCATATAGCCTTTATATGCATATACACACACACATATAGATACACATATGTGTATATGCATATAATCACATATGTACATATATATTCACACATACACATGCATGTATATATATATATAAAATGTCAGGCCTCAAGCTGGGCACTCAGGATTGGAAGGAACTTGAAACTCCTCTGTGTGTCCTGCTCCTGCCAGCCCAAGCCCTCACCACCCAGCAGCGGCTCGTCAGCTTCACGTCTTCACACTTCCTGCCCCCTAGTCCTTGTGTGGGCTTCTGGCCTCCACCTGCTCACTGACCTGGGCAGTCCGTGCTGCCTCCGAACAGCCGCTGTTAGGACGTTCTTCCTCACATGCTCCCTGGCAAGCCCAAGGCTGTGACCTTGGCAAACCTCTAGCGCTCTGCACACACTTGCCCGTGTAACATGGCGGAGGAGCCCAGGGAGGTGTTGCCAAACAAGAAGTGCCATCCGGGCACTGGGTGACAGTGATGGAATGCTTCCCCCAGCCACCCAGTGGCTCCCAAGACAGCCTTTGCCTGTGCCCCATTAAAGGACTCAAGGGCAGGGCTTCTTCGGTTCATTCTGACATCCTGAGTATTTGCTGGGCTAGGCTGGGCTAGGCTGCAAAAACAGGATAGAAATAGCCGTGGCTGGACACGAGGAAAGTGGGCTTCCAGCTTGTCTAGGGTGCTCAGGAGCTGGGAGCCCCTTCTCCAGGTTGTGTCCCACCGGGGACACAGCACCTGCAACGTCCCTGCAGCAGAGACAGCGGAGGAGAAATTGAATTTAGTTATATTGATGCTATTCCTCTATGTATTAATAATAAGTTCAAAATCGATGTGAGCCACATGGACCCAACCTAGCTGCAAGGGATGCCGGGAGGTACAGGGAGTCCATGGACTATGGGTGTGTGTGTTGGGGATTCCTCCTCTGTGGCTCACCACCTCCCAATAGACCTCAGGGTCTGCAAAAGAGGAGCCCAGTAAGGCACCCGCCCAGGGGAGTGGGGCGAGGAAGGACCTTTGCCTGCTCGCCGCATCCTGCCAGCATCCATCACGCTGGGGGATGCTCACGCTGGGGCTCGTCACGCAGGGTGCCCAGGCTCTGCCACCCACAGTGCTCATGTGGTTATGTGGTGAGGACAAGGCTGGTATTTGCAACGTGCCTAACCTCCCCGCCAGCCTTCCCCTCATGGCGGTTGCCACCACCCACTGCCAACAGCACGCTCCTGGTCTGATCCCGGTCTCCTCCCCCAGTTCTGCTTTGGTCGTCCCAGCCCCCAGGATGAAAAGGAGACGTGAACACCCCCCTCCCACTGGAAGGACTGCAGGAGAGGGGGAGGAGTCTGGCCCACTGCCTCAGCTCCTGAGGTCCCCTTTGTGGGGAGGCATTTTTTTAAAAAATAAAATTGATTGACTGATGGGGGGGCCCTTCCATCTGCTGGTTCACTCTCCAAATGGGTCCAATGGCCAGGGCTGGACCAAGCGGGAGCCAGGAGACAAGAGCTTCTTCCAGGTCTCCCACGTGGGTGGCAGGGGTCCAAGCACTTGGGCCATCTCCCACTTAGCACTTTCCCAGGTGCATTAGCAAGGAACTGGATCGGAAGTGGAGCAGCTGGGACTCGCATGGGTGCTCACATGGGATGCGGGCAACGCAGGCAGCAGCTTAGAAAGACACAGTCTCTAAGCTCACAGGGAGGTGGGGACAGAGTACAGATGGAGTGACGGCAGCAGAGCCGGAGTGCATGGGAGAGAGACCGACATGGAGGACAGCCCTCACGTCCCTGCGAGAGGTGCCTACACACAGCAAAGCTCGCTGACTTTCTGTGGGTTCCAGCACTGTGCCCCTTGGGAGGTAACAGCTCCATTGCAGGGAACCCCGTGGGTATGCATCCAAAACTGTGGGAGGAACACACGTCCCCAAAGCAGGCAAGGTGACGGCTAACAGTCAGGACACAGTTCCAGCTGCCTGGGAACACGTTAACCAGGCATGGCCATGACCGAGGGGGAGCACAGTGCACTCAGAGAGATGAGCAGGTGGCGGAGCTGTGTTCCCCGCAAAGGCCTCCGGCTGCCCTCTGCTTCCTGGCTTCAGGCTGACGGCTCACGGGACCTGCGCTGGGGTGAGGACAGTGACATTAGCTCTGTCGCCTGCCACATCCCACTGTTGACTCATATGAGGCTTCCTGTCAGCTAAAAACCCAGTGCCTCTTCACTGGTGCTGCTGGCCCAGGCATCCCACATCCTGTGTGTGTTCGGAGCCCCCGGGTGAGCCGCGGTTTCTTACTTTTCCTTTTGGGGCACATCATCGGGCCATGCGGTGCATTTCAGGCCCTTTTCCGGGGCCTGCCTCCTCGCACCTGCCCACAGGCCCTTCTGGAAGCTATTACCGTGTGTGCATCCATGCCCCAGCCTGCGGGCTCAGACCCTCCTGGGCCCTCAATCTCGTTACCTTGATGGCTGAGACATCGGGCAAGCTACCGACCCTCTTCAAGTCTCGACCTCCCCATCTTTAAAAGGTGAAGATGATCTGTCTCACAGGCTGGCTGTGCGGAGTGAAAGAAAGAATCCACGCACAACACAGCCAGCCCTCGGTTCCCATGGGCCCTGCGTACTCGGAGGCAACCAATCATGTGTTCAAAGCAATCAGAAAAAAATAAATAAATAACCTCCCTCTGGACTGAGCCAGTACAGGCTGTTTTCTTGTCATTGTCCCCTACACAGTTCAGCACAACCAGCATTCCCACAGCACACTGCAGTAGGTACGTACATCATCTAGAGATGATTGCAAGTAGAGGAGGGGCCGGCACAGTGGCACAGCGGGTAAAGCCACCATCGCCTGCAGTGCCAGCATCCCATGTGGGTGCTGGTTCTAGACCTGGCTGCTCCACTTCCAATCCAGCTCTCTGCTGTGGCTCAAGTCCTTGGGCCCCTGCACCTGCTTGGGAGACCCGGAAGAAGCTCCTGGCTCCTGGCTTCAGATCATTGCAACTCCAAGCATTGCGGCCAATTGGGGAGTGAACCAGCAGATGGAAGACCTCTCTCTCTCTCTCTCCTACCCCCCCCCCCGTGTAACTCTGACTTTCAAGTAAAATTAATACATCTTTAAAAAAAAAAAAGTAGTTGGGAAGACAGGGGTGGGTGATGGGAGAATACTGTGCCACTCTCTACAAAGGATCTGAGCATGTGTAGAACCAATCCTCAGCTTTTTTTTTTTTTTATATCTGCGTCGGCAGTATCTGCTGACACTGGGAGTTCCTCAACAAACGTCCCTCCTCCTCCATTCACAGATCCATTGTAGTCGTCGATACTGGTGTTGAAAGATGGAGCCAAGGTCAGGGCCGCTTAGCACGCCACTAGAGACCCCCACGTAGGCTGGAGCAGCTAGACGTACTCATTCTATTTGAGGGGGACCTTTCGATCTGTCCCCAGCCCGTCTCACGCCCCGTGAGGTCAGCCCCAGCTCATCAGCGTGAGACCAAACCTCCTGCTCGAGCCCGAGCAAGACGGCGTACTCCTCTGGTCTACTCATCCCCGAAGGGCCTGCGGAAGAGGCCGGCCGTGGGAGCTGCAGCCGCGCAGCCTCTCTGAAGGACAGAGCCGGGGGCCAGTCACTCCTCGAACTCAATTCCCAGAATGCTGGGCTCCTACGGAGACACCGTCACTTCCGGTCAGCAGAAGAGGTAGCGAGTGTGGCTGGGGCCTGCTCCTGCCCAAGACAGATGCAGAGGCGTAGCAGAGGCGCACTGGGCTACGGCTGAGAGACCAGGGCTCCCTTCTCACCCTGACTTTGACCTTGGGCACATCTGGTAACTCCTTGGCCTGTTTCAGCTAAGCCACACTAAAGCAGACCAGTACTATAAGTCATGCCCCCTTAATACCTGAATAATATATATAATATAATAATGATATAATATACCCCCAGATTTGACTCTCTGGCCCATGGACCCCAGGGTGAAGCTAGGGGGTGCGTGCAGGGTTCCAGTCAAGGTAGAGCAGCTCTTCCTAAAACAACGGTACATTTAAGAGGTGTAACGTACTACGCTGCAGCGCCGGCCCCGTGCCTATGTGTCATTTAATTCACATGGACCCTGGCCGGCGCCGATGCTCAATAGGCTAATCCTCCACCTGTGGCGCCAGCACTCCGGGTTCTAGTCCCTCTTCCAGCCCAGCTCTCAGCTGTGGCCAGGGAGTGCAGTGGAGGATGACCCAAGTGCTTGGGCCCTGCACCCCATGGGAGACCAGGAGAAACACCTGGCTCCTGGCTACAGATCAGCGTGATACGTCAGCCGCGGCGGCCATTAGAGGGTGAACCAACGGCAAAGGAAGACCTTTCTCTCTGTCTCTCTCTCTCACTGTCCACTCTGCCTGTCAAAAAATAAAAAATTCACATGGACCCGATGCCTGGCCAGGAAGCAGTACTGGACACTGTTGTCTGAAAGAGAATGGGGCCTGTGCTCAAGAATGTGGACCGTGAGCCCCTACTGCTTGATTTCATCTCTTCGTGCCGCTCTCAACTGCTTGCGGATCTAAGATAAGTAACTAAAGCCACTCTGCCTCAGTTTCCCCTTTGTAGACAAGGGGGCTCATGGAGATTAACTCAGGTCATGCAGCCCGAGAACTTCACCAGCACCTGGCCCATGGGGCGACCTGCGTGAGCCATTACCCCAGAGGATCCGGCACGGCAAAGGGCTGCCCATGGCTACACGGTGCAGGGGCAGCCAGCCCAGCCCCACACCTGCGCGCTGGGCCCCTGCAGAACACTTCCCGTTCACCTGGCTGTGCAGGGCCCCCAGGAGCGCGTGTGGCGTTGACACTGGGTTGGTGGGGCTGGCACCTGGTGCTCCGGAGGAAGCTTCTGGATGTCAGGGGAGAGTAATGAGAGGCTGGGGAGCAAAAGCTTCCCCATGCATGGCAGACCACCCAGAGGCCAGCAGACATGCCTGCCTACAGAGCACACACACACACACACACACACGCACACACGAGAAATTTCCCCACTCAGCCAGCTCCATGGCTCCCTCCTGGAGCCCAGGGCTGATACACACAGACTTTTGGCTAGACCACCCCATCCACACACTGCCCTGGGCCCCCGACACTGCAGTAGAGGAGCAGGAAGTCTCATCAATGCCACCCTGTCAAACACCTGCTGTGTGTCGGGTCCCAGGCAAAGCACTGTGACCTCAGAAACAAATAACGCAGCATCACTGGACTCACGGCCAAGCAGAGAACACAGACCAAATTGAGTACAAAGCTCTTAGCAGTGCCAGGGCCGTGAGCTGAGTCCTGTCCACGGCACGGGCGGGGAGCAGGCGTCCCAGGGAGAGGTAGCACCTGTGTGGAGACGACTGGAGCCCTGCGGTAGAGACCGTGGTGCTGGGAGGGAGCCTGGGGGCCACACCGAGGGTTCTGGCTGTGTCTCTTCTGAAGGGGCAGGCACTAAGCAGGCATGGGGAGGGCGCGGGGGGAGAGAGCTCTGAGAGGAAGCAGCGTCTGGGCCCATCAGGACTGTGGGAGGTGGACAAGCGGCACGGAGGGAGTCATGGCATGGAATGGCAGGGGCGGGGCCATCTGGGGAATGGCCGGGTCGTCATGGGGGTGGGGGAGACGGTGACAGTCAGGCTGGGGAGGAAGGGTCCTGGGAGATCAGGGGAGGGAGAGTGTGTCCTGGGCTGGCACAGCCAGAGAACACTCTATATTTTTATTTTTTTAAAGAGTTATTTATTTATTTTGAAAGTCAGAGTTACATGGAGAGAGAAGGAGAGGCAGAGAGAGAGAGAGAAAGAGAGGGGTCTTCCATCCGCTGGTTCACTCCCCAATTGGCCACAATGGCCAGAGCTATGCCAATCCGAAGCCAGGAGCCAGGAACTTCTTCCTGGTCTCCCACGAAGGTGCAGGGGCCCAAGCACTTGGGCCATCTTCCACTGCCTTCCCAGGCCACAGCAGAGAGCCGGATCAGAAGTGGAGCAGCTGGGACTCAAACTGGCACCCATATGGGATGCTGGCACTGCAGGCAGCGGTTTTACCCACTATGCCACAGCACTGACCCCCTGGAGAACACTTTGGAAAGGGAACAATGGACCCACCGGGCAGTGGTCAGTGAGCGGGCCTGGGTTTGCACACTCCCATGTAGCAGGTTTGAGGAAGCAGAGATCCATGCCCAGGCGGGCTGAGCAGGCCCCTTGCTGCTGCCTCTTCACCACATCTCACACCAGGTCCACCGGAAGCCTCACCCCTGCGGAACCCCGCTGGGAACACGGGAGCTCACTTTGGAGCCAGTCATGGCCACCAGAAGCGGAAGTGATTCACCCGCGGTCACAGGGCGAGGGTACCTGCCACAGGACTGGCGCCAGGAGTCCCCGCCCCTCGCTGGGACTCCTCAGCATCACCACAGCCACCCCACCCGAAGGCGTTTCTTTCCATCACAGAGGCTTCCCGGAGGTGAAGCCTGTAGCGTGAGCTACAGGAATGGAGGACCAGGATGCAGGCGGAGCCGGGCTCAGCCAGAGGAGAAGAGGGCACGGGAGGGAGACACCAGGAGGTGGGGATCAGACAGGGTATGGGGTAGGGGGAGCTGCAGTGCCCAGTCTTCCTCACGAGCGTCACTCCTGACAATTTTGACCAAACTTGGCCATGACAAGCTGATGCACAGGCCGGGCAGCTGGCAGCCACGGGGAGACTGAGCGGCGTCTTCTCCCTGCGTCCGCACCACCTGCTGCCCCTCCCCGCCGACCCGGCTGGTCTGTGCTTGCTGCTCTCAGCTAACCCTTGCCTTCCACGTCCCCTGACTCAGCCAAAGGTGTTGGGGTCCTTTGACCAGGGCTTGGAACCCGCCAATCTGAAGTCTTTAAGAAACACTGAGGCTGAGGTTACAACGTATGTTCACCATCCACGAGACCCACTGGGAGCTCCTCCTGGGGGGAGGGGGTGACAAGAGACACAGCCCCTTTTCTCCCAAGGGCCCCCGGCTGCTCTGGGATACAGTCGGCAGCTGCGGCAGCCTCCTCCTGGGCCCTTTGTCCTCAAACCCGGGAGGGAAACCCGTGCACATTGAAGGCTTGGCCGGCTGCTAGCAGGAAGGAGTAGGGGCGAGTCTGGGTGGCTTGGGAGGTCACCCTGCCCTCCAGCCCCACTGCAGCATGGACAGTTTGCCAGCAGGTGTGCCTGACAGCTCTCCCTGAGTGTCTGAGCCAAGGCCCGGTAGCCGCTTGACAAGGGGTCTCGGAACTGCCACAGGTCAGATCCACCCGCCACAGACCCGACCCCTTTCCTAACAGTTCTGGAAGCCAGAAGTCTGCGTTCCAACTGTCAGCACAGTCAGATTCTGCCCAGGGCTCTCTTCCTGGCCTGGTGGCAGCCACGTGCTGCCCAGTGTCAAGGCCACAGAACTGTCAGAACAGGGCCCTGTGCCCGGGATTCATCGGACCTTAAATAGACTCCGCAGACCCCATCGCCAGATGCGGTGCTCTGGGGGTTAGGGTTTCCGCACCCAGGTCCGTGGGGCCACCCTGCAGGGCGCCGTGCTACAGGGGCAGGCATTCTGTACCGAGGTAACACGCCAGTTGGCACACCCGCATCCCACATAGGAGTGCCTGGGTCTGTAATCTGTCCCAAGTCCTGCGAACCCTGGAAGGCAGCAGGTAAAAACAGCTCAATTGCTTGAGTTCCTGCAGTTCACTTGGGAGACGCGGATCGTGTTTCTAGCTCCTGGCTTTGGTTTGGCATAGCCCCAGCCATTGTAGGCATTTGGGGTACTGAAGGGAGCTCTCTCTACCTCTCTCAAATAAATAAAAGATAAAACACATTTCTTAAAAAAGACATTTATTCTCTAAAAATGATACAATAAAATCACGGCGTTATAAAAGGCCGTCTGCACTTCACGTTCCTCCATAGCAAGTGCAGCATAGGCCTCTGTGGCATCCTGGCTCTACCTGGGAGCACCTGAGAAACAGCCTCGCTTAAGGCTGCGGAGACCAAGCCAGGAGCCTGCCGAGCCCTGCAGAGCCCTGCCGGGCCTGCTCCGTGGCGCTGGCTCGGCGTGCATGGCGGGAGGGGGCAGGGGAGCCTTGCACGCTCCCAGCTCTCCTGCACGAGGCAGGCCTGTGACGGCTTGGGGGAGGCGTGGTTTTCTCTGGGCCATGGGAAGAGTGCCGGCCCGAGAGCCTGGCCTTTGCCGATCCTGCTACTCCACCGTCAGCTCTAGGCAGGTCCCGCCTCTCCTCCAAGCTCCCATTTTGCCATCTCTACAGGGAACATGGTGGCTTGAAGCTGAGACTCTTCGAACATGTGCCTGCTTTATTGATTTCAGGACAGCAGACTCAGAGCGTCCAAAGCAAGCTTAGTTTAAGCATTGGGCCTCATCGCTAATGGCAGAGGAATCCACCTCCGAACTCCTCTCTCTGGATGGTGGGTCACGGTGATTCCCTCCACTGGCCAGGATGGACAGATTGCATGAGCGCCCAGCTTCTTCACCCCTGCCTGTGCCCTCTGCTCCTGTGGCTTTGTGTTTCTTCTCGATAGAAGGAGATGGAGTCTCTCCCCCTGCGTGCTCGTGTCCTCCAGAACTTGTATGCCGAAACCAAACCAACAGAGGGATGCAATCCTTTGGGAGGTGACTATGAGTGAGCACAGCCTTCATGCATGGGGTTAGCGCCTACAGGCCCCTAAGAGCTGCCTTGTCCTTCCAGCCACGTGAGGACGCAGCAAGAAGATGGTGTCTCTGACCCAGCAGGGGGCCCCTCACCTGCCACGGAATCTGACTGTGCCTTGAGCTTGGACTTCCACAAGCTCGCTCTTCCGGATGTTGGCAATGCTACTTCCTGTTGCTCCACTCAGGTGTGAGGGGAGAGAAGGCAGACAGATTAGGACGCCCCCCTGTTTGGTTCAGAGTGCAGCCTGTGTCACTAGCTTTGGCCAGTGATGCTAACAAAAGGCACACGGTGCAGTGTGGGAAAGCACCTGCTGGCTTCTGCAGCCTGCTATCCCCACGGGAGCACGCTCTGGCCAGGCAGCTGCAGGACGGGGCGTGTGATGTGGAGCCGACACGCCACGGCTGTTCCAGACAAAGCCGGCCGCATCACCCAAAGCCAACGCACACCTGAGATGAGAATAGAGCTCAGCCACAGATCCTCGCCCGCCGCGGACCCCTTCCATAGATGCGCTGCCAAGTGCGGGTGGAATTAAAGCCCCTTGAGTTTGGGGTGGTTTTGCTGTGCAGTATCATTCTGGCAACCGCTGGCTCACACACCCACAAAGCGGCATGTAGCAGGTGCTCAGCAAGCATTCACCTCCATCATCCCGCTCATCCCCACGCCCTCCGGGGCGAGCTTCGTTCTCGCGGGCGCGGTACGGAGCCATAAATCATGGTCTCGGTGCCAGCCACGCTTCCTTCGCCTGTGCCTCCCACTTCAGATTGATTATAGACGCTGACTGCTCAATTCTGATTAAATACTAAATCATAAGCTGCTTACAGAATGCCTGCAAAAAAGCTGACATTTACGAAGTCCAATAAACTCCTTGCAAGAACAGGAACGCTTAGATTGGGAGGGAGAAAAAAAAAAAAAAAAAAAAAAAAAAAAAACAGAAAATAAAATCTTCATCCAAACAAACATCGGCTGAGAGCAGGCAGATGGTCAGAATCCTCTACTTGTACACTAGAAAAATTGAGATTTGGCAAGGGCTGTCTGAAAATAACTAGCAAACATCAAAGCGTCGCCTTGCGGCGCCGGTGTTTTCTCTGGGCCCGGCTTCAATATTTTCACAGGCTACTGCACGGAGAAGGTGTTGCAGGCCTCCGCATTTTTGGCAGGGAAAGGATAAGAAATACCAGCAACGATTTAGAGCAAGGGAGGTTGCCAGCAGCCCGAAGAGTGAGCGTGTAAAAGCCAGCAACTGCACAGTCCCATAAATCCGCACAACTCAGCGTCGGGCCCTCCCCTTAATCTGCCGAGGTGTGAGGGGAGGGAAGGCAGGATTTTCTAACGCGATTTTCCACTTGGATCAGCTTTCAGGGGGGTCTGGGGGGGTCCTCTTTCAGGGCTAGCAGCCGTCTTCACAGAAATGGAATCCAGCCTTGAAACCACAGGGCTGGGCTCTCCTCACCTTTGTTAAATGAAGGAATCAGGGTGCGAAGAGAGCCTTTGGCTCAGGCTCAAGCAAGCCCTGCAGATCCAGGCGAGGGGGAGGCGGAGGCTGGGCTGCTCCTCATTTCCCCGACCCCAGAAAGGTTCAGAGTGAGAGTGCGCTGCCCAGGTGGACGAGCTCGCTTACTTGGCTACGCCCTGTGCCGAGGACTGGCAGAGCACACATTGCTCCGGAGGGGGCCGTGGTGCTGCTCGCTGGCCCAGGTCTCCGTCCACGTGGCAAAAGCTGGGGTCCCTGCAGAAGGATCGTGGGAACCAGGTCCAGCCGTCTGTGCCTCCTCCTGACTTCCAGATGGGTGGGGAGGGGGACTGTCCACCTTGCAGATGGGTGGGGAGGGGGATGCCAGAGCAGGATATGAAGCAGGTAAACTCAAGAGCAGGTTACTGCGGCGTTTGGTCAGCGCCACAGTGCAGACGAGCCTGGGGCATTCTGGGAACACAGAGGACAGCTGCAGTGGGGTTGGGGTTTGCAGGGAAACCTTCCTGATGGAAATGGTGCCCAAGTTGAGCTTTCAAGGTTGCATAGTTGCTGACTGGCTGAAGGGGCAGGGACAAGCATTCCCGGAAGAGAAGACTCGGGGAGCACATTATTGCCGACCAGCTTCTGCTTAAACGCCCCCCATGATGGGGGCTCACAGGCTGTCCTCGCTCAGACAGCTCAGAGTGAAGGAAAACGGTCTTGTTTTTGTTTTAAGTCTCCCAGTGGCTTCCATCTACTGGCCCTAGAGCCCTCACAGGACCTGATACTGAAGGCAGCTCTTGTGTCTTTGCATTTCTAGGCATGAAGGCCATTGCTTGTGTACCAGAGTGGAACCCCACCCCAGGCAGGCCCCCTTCCTAACCTGTGTCATAGCCCAACACCCCAAGAGAGTGGGGCCAAGGTCCTGAAGACGCTCAGTGTAGCCATTGATAAAGCACGACCTTGGAATTGGAGCTGAATTTCAGGACAGAGGGTCTGGCTCAGGGTGCAGGGTCTATCTCAGGACAGAGGGTCCAGCTTGGGGTATAAAGTCTAACTCAGGACAGAGGGTCTATCTCAGGGTGCAGGGTCTGGCTCAGGGTAGGAGGCCCGTCCCAGCTCTGGCTCCAAAGGCCCCGCAAAGCTACAATCTGAAGTCATGACTGATGAGCAGCATCCATGGTGTCTCCAAGACAATGGCCTAGAGGAAAAAGGTGGTGAGGGAGGGTCAGTCACGTTGACCTTTAGGGTCCAGCTTCCCAGCTGAGCCATGGGGCAGCCCCAGCGGGCAGGGCAGCCAGGCCCATGATCAACACGTGACAAGCACTTAGAGGCGTCCCTGACCCAAGGGAAGGGCTCTGCAGTTGTTTGTGTTGTTATTATTACCTCTTGGAGGTGGGAAAGGCACAACAAAGTGCGCTGGAAACAATGCCCAGCCCTAAACTGTGTCCCCCGCAGTGCCTGCCACTCAGCCTGGAGCTCGCTGGGACTTGTCTCTTTGAATGACAGGTCTGAGCCGGGGCTGTACCTTCGAACCCTCTGTAGACAATGGAAATACCAGTGCCACTCACAGGACTCACCTCCTCCTGTGACAGTTCATGAGTTAATCAGCAGAAAGCACGCAAGACAGTGCCAGGCACGGAGCACTATCTGTGTCTTTGTTCATGCTGCTGCTGCTGATTCATTATCCCAACTATGCAATTAGTTTGTGTAGCAAAAAAGGAAAAAAAGGAGCATGAGAGAACCAGAGCTCAGAGGGGGCCCTGTGGGTTGCTCACCTGCCGCACGCAGGGAAAACACAGTGGCAGGTTGCTCTCTCCAAAGTCTGTCCCTCCCTCCCACAATTCATGCCTTAGTGCTAACTTGCTGCTCGTGGAATCAACAGCCTTGGCTTTACCTCCCCTGGGAGGGGCTACAAGCAGTGAAGCGAGCGAGAGCACCGACTTCCCTTTGAGTGCCTGTCCCACCTGCCGCCCTCAGCTCTGCCCGTCCCAGGGCCTCCGCAGCCCCTGTTAAGTGACAACTGGCAGAGGGGGTCACAATAACGTTTAAACACTCAGACACTGCCGCCACCGCCCGAATCCCTCCGCAGCGTTTCCTAATTAATCACCTTGTGTACTGCATTCTAAATTAATTGAATTAAAAGTAATTAAAGCCAGGAAATTGAAATTAGTCTAATTAGATTAGAGACACATCCAGAGCCCGTGGTGAGGGGTGCCATGTAAATTGGCCGGTTTCAGTGGCGAGAAGATAAACTTAGATCGCACGCAGACAGGCTGCTCAGAGGGCGAGGTAAGCCTTGCAAAGAATGAGTCGGAGCAGGTGCAGTAGTGGCATCAGAAGCAACAGTAAGGGGGCCAGCGCTGTGGCGCAGTGGGTTAAAGCCACAGCCTGCAGTGCCGGCATCCCATATGGGTGCTGGTTCAAGCCCCAGCTGCTCCACTTCTGATCCAGCTCTCTGCTATGGCCTGGGAAAGCAGTAGAAGATGGCTCAAGTCCTTGGGCCCCTGCACCCGTATGGGAGACCTGGAAGAAGCTCCTGGCTCCTGGCTTCGGATCAGCTCAGTTCTGGCCATTGTGGTCATTTGGGGAGTGAACCAGCGGATAGAAGGCCTCTCTCTCTCTCTCTCTCTCTCTCTCTGGCTCTACCTCTCTCTGTAACCCTATCTTTCAAATAAATAAAATAAATATTTTTAAAAAAGCAAGAGTAAGAATTCCCAGCTTCTTCAGAGGCTTCCTTTGCCAACTCTGACTGTTGAGCCACCACAAGACCGGCTCAACAGGAGGTGCCTTTGCTATGCCTGTTTGGCAGAGGGAGAATCGTGGTGGAGATCCACATGGCTGACCCAGAGGCCCCTCTCAGCCTCCCAGATTCTCTTGCAGAATGGACCGCCTGGACGGGGCCAAAGGCAACGCTGGAGGGTGACCTTCAGCCCGTGCTGTCTGGCCCAGTCTAAGGCAAGCATCCCCTAGGGCTTTCATCTTCCAGCGATGCCCAGGAGGATGGATCGTTGTTCACAGTCATCCCTCGCTCTGAAGTAGCCAGGCCACAGTGGCCGCCAAGGGCTGTCGAGTGCCTGTGAGTTAGCCTGCCGTGGTTTACGGGGGCTGGCAGAAGACACGAAACTCCCGAGTCAGAGTCACAGGAGCATCAGTACTCCCAGAAACAGCAACTCCAGGGGAGCAGCTCCCCCCACCCCAAATCCCACTGCGCACACGGGCGTTGTGTTACAGGAGACGAGCCCCGAGCTTTGGGCAGGTGACGGACGTGCCTGCCCCTCGCTCTGGAGCGAGGCCACATCCTCGAAAAGACCGCTGGGAACAAAGGCCAGCTGTGAGTACCTCTGCTCCCAGAACACGGACCAACCCAAAAGGGCTCGGGGACACCTGTCTCCCTGCAGTACCCGGCCCTCGTGTCCACAGTCTCGGCTTCAGGCAAATTTTCCCTTGAGGATGCCCCTTGCAAGGATGCAGGGGCAGATTCCTCTAGTTAGTCTCCGATTGACATTTAATTAAGGCTACTGCCAGGGGGACTCCAGCAGCAAGATAACGCCAACCTGCCATGCTGACCTCAGCCGCAGCCTCCCCAGAGACTGGGACCAGCCACACGGAACAGGCTTCACGGGCGACCGGGATCTGCTTTAGGAAGCCAAGTGGACGCCTCCTGCTGTCTGTGTGCGGGTCATCAACCCAGCTCAAGGCAGCGATCCAGCGAGAGGAGTCTGCACGGGCTCTGCCGAGACCTACAAGAAGAACACTCTTGGGTAATTCCATCATCTCTCCCTACCCGGACCCTGCACTTGGGCAGACAGGAGTGCTTTCCAGGGCTAAAAGTCACAGGGCTAATTTCTTGCCATCTTCTCCAACTGGAGGACTCCATAAATAATGAGTCAGGCGCCCCCACCTGGGAAGCTCCCCTGGGATCCGCCAGTTGTGTTAACTTGCACGCTTGCAGGGCGGATGGGCAGGTGGGGTCTCCTGGGACTGCTCCGAAGAATCTGTGTTTGTGGGAGGGAGATAAGGCCCCGGGGGTATCTGTGGTGCCTGCGGAAAGCAAGTGTTGTTTAGAATTGCAGGGGCCCCCAAGCAGGACCCGCATCCGTCAGGGTGCATAGGTTGCTTGCCATCAGTGTGGTCTCTTAGCGGGTGGTAAGCCATAGGATCTTCAGTTCAGATCATCGGGTCCGTATGGTCTTGGGAAAGATGGCCTGAGTGCAGGCCGCCCAGTTAGCTCTGCTCGTCCACATCCCTTGTCGGGTGACATTCACCTGCCTGCAAGCAATGACCGGCAGAGGCTGTGTGAGTGGGGGTGGGGCAGACATGCAACCATGTGCGCAGGGGCTTTGCAGGAAGTGGCTCCCCAAGTTCATGCAGCTTATGCATTAATGGTTGATGGATCAGGATGGAGGTGTGCTCTGACTGTGTTTAAGAGACTAATGGGAGGGCTCCAGCTCATCGAGGGTTTGCCCTTGGAAGGTTGCTCTCCTGAGAGGCTTGGTTGTTGCAGCCAAGTTCATCCTAGCTCCAGTCTCTGCTCCCAGGCCCGCCGCGCCATTGTTCCCCTGCATGTGCTCCCCCAGACTGCCGGGGCCACCTGATCGCCAGCTGTGAACCTCCCAACTGCAAACCAGAGGAAACGATTCCGTCCCAGGAAGCTCTCTCAGGGGTTTTAGTTCAAGTACAAACAGTGGACTAACACACTGGGGAAGCTGGGATTGAGGCGTGGACCCAGTCCCAGTGGGAGGGTACAGGCAGGAGGCCTGGCAGGTGCATCGGCCAGTTGGATTTCGGGCACCTCAATGGTTTGGGGGAAGTGCACTAGAGTAAGGAAGACGCCAGGGGTGATTCTGAAGCACAGATCTAATTAAGGCCCCTCTTTCCCCAGATCTCTCAGTATAAGATTGTGTCTAAGGTGTTCCCACCCCACCACCATCCCAGCAGATCCAGCGTCCCCTTTTCCCAGAATTCCCAGACCTCTGCATCAGCCAGAGGGCACAGGTGCAGGTGGACACTCACTGTGTCCCCACTGTAGGAGTCTGGGTGACCTGTGTGCTTCTGCGTGTCATCCTATGACCTAAGATCCCGTCAGTTCCACAGGAGAGCCAGGCGGCCGATCCAGACTCCCCCAGGCCTTCGTTCACTCGGGTTGCCCAGGAACGATCAGGACAGAACCTTGAGTCTCCAAAACGGGCCTGGGGAAGCCCTTGCATCGCCCCCTGCACCCCGCCACGGAGACAGCTTCCCTTTCCACGTGACAGCAGCCCTGCTTCCCGAAGCCCATGGACCAGGAGGAGGAGAGTGGAGCAGTCAGGGGAGGGAAGGAAGGCAGGGACGCAGCCACACACGACGGTCACCCCCCACATTCCCGCGCACTGCATCTGCGTCCCTCGTTCTCTATGAAGCAGCAGGAGAAACTCACTTTGCAGACCCAAGGGTCTATTTTGACAGCTGCAGCCGCACAAGGCCAAGGTCTGTACTGAAGATCAAAGCCTCCACCGCCCATCAAGAGTGGAGCCACTTGCTGTTTTGAGATGATGGCTTTTTTTTTTTTCGTCTTCTGTCACCAGTCCAGCATCCCCTGTCCTTCCTGCCATCACGTGGCACATTCAAAGCAGCCCAACAGGACCCCCCTGGCACAGGCTGGCTTCCCCAAACTGCAGGTTAAATGCGATGAGAGGAGAATGCGAGGCTCTCTGGAGACACGCATGTCTCACACACCCTTCAGGGAAATCTCTGTTATTACTTTTCACAACCACGTTGAGGAGAAGGAAACCACAGACAAAAAAGCAACGAGGCTACTCCACCTGGCCAGCGCCTGCACTGCTGCCGCTTCCGACGAGCAGCCTGCGACAGGGCTGGCCTGTGGCGCAGTGGGCTACGCTGCTGCCTGCGAGGCCAGCATTCCACACTGGAGCACCCACTGCAGCCCCGGCTGCTCCACTGCCGATCCAGCTCTCTGCTAATGCTCCTGGGAGAGCAGCAGAAGATGGCCCGAGTTCTGGGGCCCCTGCCACCAGTGGGGAGACCAGCATGGAGTTCCAGTGCTCATGGGATGCGCTGGCCCCAAGTAAATCTTTTTTTTAAAAGCCTGTTATAGGAAATCTAACAGGAAAAATCTCTCTCTCTCTCTCTGTGTGTGTGTGTGTGTGTGTGTGTGTGTGAGAGAGAGAGAGAGAGAGAGAGAGAGAGAGAGAGAGAGAGGAAGAAGAGAAGAGAGGAAGAGGGAGATTTTGCGGCTCCTGCGGCCCTGCTTGGGCAGAGCGACCCTTTCGTCCCTGCCTCGTTTTCCCCGATGCCTAGCATGGTCCGGGGACACGGGCGGCTAGGACAAGGGGCCCTCGTCAGTGACAGAAGCCCGTGGCTGTCTTTGAAGACGCCAAAGCGCCAGCCTGGAGGTCCGGATGGCTCCTCCAACAGTGCGCGACGTCTCCGTCAGCCACTCGCCACAATGAGCCTGTGGCTTGTCCTGATTCGCTCCTGGGCCAGGGGCGCACGGGTCCTGAAGAAGAGCTGCCGCTCCCCGCCATCAAAGGCAGAGCTGGAAGCCGCGTGCTGATGGTCAAGGCCATTCGGAATGAACTTCAGTGAGCAAGCGCAGACTCCCGCCTGGCCCGTGCTCCTGTTTCCTGGCTCCCCACCCCTCACCAGACTTTACTCACAGAGCAGAATCAGCCCCAGCCTCCCTGGGCCTCTGCTTTGAAGCCAGCCCTGCACTTGCACTTCACCCCCGCAGCGCTCTGTGCAGCTGTTCCCGCCTCCTGCAAAGGAGTCAAGAGGAGGCTCCAACAACATTTCTCTAGAAAGGCTTCCAAGGTGCCGGGGAGCTCGCAGCCAAGAGCCCGCCTCTGGTGTGTGTTTGCTGGAGATAATGACACATCCGCCAGGTAGGGCAGCCCCTGGGGGCCTGGCGGGGCACAGCAAGGCCTTCCCGAGTGCTCCCCAGCCTGGAAATGAGCTGATGGGGACAGGAGAGGGGACAGAGAGGCAGGACCGTGCTCAGACACGCGTGTGATGGCCCTGATTCCACTGGTGCTCATCCAAGGCCTGCGCTTGGTGTGGGGCTGGTGCCAAGCCCGCGGGCTTCCCGCAAGCTTGTCTCACCACTCTGCTGCACACACACCCGCTCCCCTTCCTGCGGGCTGGGGAGGGGGTTCAGCCCTCACTGCCCGCCCAGCCCCTTGGTCCCAGGCAGCCCTAGCCTGCTGTCCCCTCTCCCCCAGCCCCACCTCCCTTACTAGAAGTCAGCCCCAAGGCCAATGGGGCCTTATCATATTTCAGGTCTTTTAATGTCTCGGTCACGGCCAGAACAGCATAACTACTTATAAATTGGATGATGGGCTGGTGCCGCGGCTCACTAGGCTAATCCTCTGCCTGCAGCGCCGGCACTCCGGGTTCTAGTCCCGGTTGGGGTGCCGGATTCTGTCCCGGTTGCCCCTCTTCCAGTCCAGCTCTCTGCTGTGGCCTGGGAAGGCAGTGGAGGATGGCCCAGGTCCTTGGGCCCTGCACCCACATGGGAGACCAGGAAGAAGCACCTGGCTCCTGGCTTTGGATCGGCGCAGCGCGCCAGCCGTAGCGGCCATTTGGGGGGTGAACCAATGGAAGGAAGACCTTTCTCTCTGTCTCTCTCTCTCACTGTCTAACTCTGCCTGTCAAAAATAAAAAAATTGGATGATGGCTTGTGTTTCTCTTTGAATGGCCCAAGAAAGCACATGTGTGAAAAGTCTTTCCAACCTCATCTCTGTTCCTACTCACCCCGTGGCCTGTAGATGAGTAACCAAATCTCCCTCTGTTGTGCAACAGAGGGGCGGGAATTTCCGGTGTGGTGAAAATGTCAGTGGTGAAAACCTCTCTTTTGCACTTGAAGCAGCAAGGTCAAGTTCTGGCCTCCTGAGTGCCTCCTCCTCCATACCCAGTTGAGATGTGTCACCGGAACCAGGCCAACAAGGCCTCCAGACAGCACTGGGACCCTGGAAATAGAATGTGCGAGAAGTTCACAGCAAAAGGGATGCCCCCAAAGTCGGGCTCTGCAGTGCCGAGGGAACCCCGGTCAGTCTGCTGACGACCTCCAGGCGGCAACACGGAGGCCTGGGCTTTTGAGCCAGGTTGGACAGAGATCTCCCTAAGAACTGAACTGAGTGGTCAGGGGAGGCCCGGGCTGAGGCCTGCGTGACGAGATGCACCAGTCCAGCAGAAAGGGCACCTGTTGCCAGGCTCTGGGGCAAGAGTGAGCCGGGCATGTCCAAGGAATGGACAGAGAGAGGTGTGCAGCTGGCGCATAGGGGCCAGAGAAAACAAGAGACTGGTGAAGAAGCCAGGGCCAATGGAATTGTGGGGCCTGGCATCAGTGGTAGGGAGTTTAGTCTACATTTTAAGCACAAGTACAAGGGGCCAGCACTGTGGCATAGTGGGCTAATCTTCCACCTGCAGTGCCGGCATCCCATATGGACGCCAAGTCGGGTCCCAGCTGCTCCTCTTCCAATCCAACTCTCTTCTATGGCCTGGGAAAGCAGCAGAAGATGGCCCAAATGCTTGGGCCCCTGCACCCACATGGGAGACTCAGACGAAGCTCCTGGCTCCTGGCTTTGGATCGGCTCAGCTCCAGCTGTTGAGGCTATTTGGGGAGTAAACCAGTGGATGGAAGACCTCTCTCTGTCTCTCCCTCTCTCTGTCCATAACTCTGCCTCTCAATAAAATAAACTTTAAAATCTTTTTTAAAAAATCACAAGTGCAAGTTGAGGGCATTCTGGGTGCAGGGTGTAGATGGGATGGCAGGGCAATGAGGGTGGAGAGAGGCCATTAGGAACCGTCACAGATGCCCTGGGTGATGGCTTGGGCCGCAGTGATGGGCACAGAGTGAAGTTGGCAGAGCAAGTGGATATTTTCAGGGAACCTCGCATTCTAATGGATGCCGTGTGGGGAGCAGAGGGCCATAGCAACTGCACATCCCAGAGTTACACCTCCTCCTGAGCAGGTCCACGGCCAGTGGACGCTGGCCTGTGGCTCCGTGGCTCGGTCTTCTCACCTCCGCTGGAGACCATCGAAGCTCCCAAGCTCCGCGTGGCATGGGCTGAGGCTTCCCCGCAGCGGTGTGGCAGGCCAGCGGCTCCCTCTGTCCCGGTTTCTCCACAGCTGCTCCCCTGTGAGTCCGCCTGGTCTCTCCCATCAGCCCCTGGCGAAGCCTTGGTCCAGAGAACCTGATCTAAGTCCGTGGCTCTTATCAGCTCTAGCACTGCTGCCAGCTCATTCCTGGAATTCCTTGCAGTTACGGGGAATTCTGAGACAGCCTCACAGACTGCTCTAGTACCTTCTGCCTCGCATCACCCGACTCTCCCAGTCTCGTCCACCCCCGGCGCCACATCCCCTCCAAAACAGCGTCCGGTCCTAGAGAAAAGCGCACTTCCGCTCTCCGTGCCTTTGTCCACAGAAGCACCTCTGTACAAGCCAGACCAGGGTTCTGGGGTTGGGAAGGGACAGGTACCCAGGGAGCGCTGGGGAGGACACAGCTTCCCCTGACGGCAAGGAGAATGGGACATGGGAATACAGCAGCCAGCATTGCCGCTCACCCAAGCACTCAGAGTAAACTCTGTGTGTTCTTCCGTGGTCACGTGCACGCGCAAGCCCCTACACAAGCCGATGCTGCTGTCAGGAGGACAACTGGGGACTCAGACCCAGCCCCTCCCTTCTGCTCACCAACCGACACTCCCCAGGGCAGACAGGGCCAAGGCTGCCCAGGGCAGGTGCTTGGGTCTAACTTGCACACGGGCTCCAGGTGAACAGAAGCAGGGTGTGCTGGTGATGAGACAGCCGCCACTCAGCTGAGGAAGGACTCCCACAAACCCCCACGCGCCCTTGGCCAGCTGCTCCCTACTGGGCTCCCTGACATCGCTGCTGGGGCCGAGGGGTGGGGAGGGAGGCCAAAGCCAGGAGCCAGGAACTTCATCTGGGTGCCCATGTGGGTGCAGGGGCCCAACTACTCGGGCCATCACCACTGCCTCCCAGGGTCTGCGTTAGCAGAAGCTGGAATGGTAAGCAAAGCAAAGACTCAAACCCAAGCACTCTGCCATGCAATGTGGGTGTCCCCGGTGGTACTTAGCCACTGCGCCAACTACCCAGTCCCAGCGAATTCTATGTAGTAAATCTCTTTTCTGAGTGACACTCCTGGATGGCACAGGTGAGGGTAAGCTCCGCCCCACTGAGCATCTCGAAGTCAGAAGCCCCCGTTGGTTTTGGGTGTTTACATATTCACTCAACAAACATTCCCTTATACTACGATCCCTACATATAGAGGGGGGAGTTGGTTGTGCACATACTTGCTGTTTGTACGTCTGAACACGCTGTATGGACGTCGCCCAGAGAACACATAAAACCTGGGCGGCTATGAGTCACCTGAGATACTAGACGGCCAAGGGTACTTTCCACACAGCCCTGGGAGGTGTGAAGGCAGCTACTTAGTGTCCCCACATTTTGAGAGCCTGTATTCAGGGGTGCATGGGTGCCAGGCACGGGGGAGCCCCAGGGACACAGCAGGCATGCCCCAAGTGATCCCCCCCCACCCCGGGCAGGCCAGGGCCGACCCAGCAATGCCCATGGCTTCTCCTCATCCTCGGATCTGGAGGAACAGTGTTTGAAGACGAGACGGCTGGGGCAAGAACACAGCCTGGTGGTTAAGACATCCGGGTCCCACACACAGCGCCCGCATCTGAGTCCTGGCTCTGGCCCTGACCCCAGCCTCCTGCAAATGCACACCCTGGGAGGCAGTGGTGACGTGAGTAATTGGGTCCCTGCACCCACATGGGAGACCTGGATTGACTTCCTTGCTCCTGGCTTTGGCTCCAGGCTAGACCTGGCTGTTTGCAGGCACTGGGGGAGGGAGCTAGCAGATGGGAGCAGTCTCCCGCCCTTTCTCTCTCTCCTCTTTGTCTTTCTGCCTCTCAGACAAGTGAATAAATATATAATAATTAAGGATTAGGAGCTGGAGGAGTCCCTCTGCAGTGGTAGGAGCCGCCAGGCACTGAGATTAAAGTAAAGTGAACAAGCGTTGAAAAGGGCAGAGTTGGGGCCGGCGCTGTGGCCTAGAGGGTAAAGCTGCTGCTTGCAGTGCCGGCATCCCATATGGGCACCGGTTCTAGTCCCAGCTGCTCTATTTCTGATCCAGCTCTCTGCTGTGGCCTGGGAAAGCAGTAGAAGATGGCCCAAGCCTTGGGCCCCTGCACCCACGTGGGAGACCCAGAAGAAGCTCCTGGCTCCTGGCTTCAGATCAGGGCAGCTCTAGCCACTGCGGCCAATTGGGGAGTGAACCTGCGGATGGAAGACCTCTCTCTCTCTCTCTCTCTCTGCCTCTGTGTTTTTGCAATTCTGCCTTTCAAATAAACAAATCTTTAAAAAAGAAAGGAAAGAGCATGAGAGTTAAGACGGGGCTGCTTCGCAGTGTCTTGGGCATGGCTGGAGGCAGCAAAGCAAAGAAAGCTAACGCAGGAGCGAGCCGGTGGAGCACACCTCGGCTCCCACCCCACGCGCGGCCCAAATGTAGTCACTCCCAGCCTGGTGACGTAACCACGCTGTGTCAGCAAGGCTGACCGCAGCCCCAGTTCTTGTCCCAAGCCAGACTGGAGCAAGCCACAGGCCCCAGGTCACCCAGGTTTCAGCCAATCCTAAACTTCTCTTTGATGATTCTTGAAAGTGACGTTTTCCTCCCAGGAGTGATCATCGAAGTATGCAATAGCCACTCCTGAGACGGCTCTGGACCACTGAGACCAACCTACGCCACATCCTTGTACTTATTTTTTAAGTACAAGGTCAAAACAGAGCTGGACCTAAGGACAATGTTTGGTAAGTTTGCTCAAATGCCTGGAATAGCTCTGTGGAGCGTGTGGCTGCTGACGCCACTGGCAGCCCTTTTAGGACCATGAGGTAATCCTTGTGCAGATTAAAAAGATACTCAGAGGAGGACTGGGTCAAGAAAGCGGCAGAGCCAGAGCGCCGGTCAGATGGTGCTAAGGCCCACCCTCCCCGTGGCTTAGTCCTGTGTGTGTGAGGTCTCTGTACCTCACTACTGGTGTCCTTTGCATCCTCTTAACGATCTCCTCACCTCACACGTAACTCAGCTGAGGTCCAGAGCAGACAAGGGCCCGGTCTAAGCTCTGCCAGCACCAGCACCAGCACCAAAGCCAGCCCCGGCACCAGCCCCGACACCAGCACCTCAATCTTCCGCCAGCCCAGCGTCCTTCTGACGAACCCGGAACTCCTCACACCACACTGCTCTCTCTTTCTCTGCCTTGCAGACAAATAAGTGCATCTGAAAAAATAAGTACAAGGATGTGGCACCCAGCCCCAGCACTGTGTAGCACCCGAACATCTCCACACCTTTTTCCTACTCTCACGTCAGCCTTCGCACTCCAGGTGAGAACAGCGCCCTGCGGCTCAGCTCACGGCCGCTCAGCGGCGAAGCAGCGGGCTCGGGTCAGCTCGCAGCACCGAGGCCCAGGCAAGACTTTCGTCCTCAGTAGGAAGCCACGCGGCGCCAGTCCCTGAAAAGAAGCCGCCCGAGCCCTCACGTCCCTCTCCCCCGGCCCTGGGGCAGGGCACCGCGATCCACCACCAGTGCCTTCCCGGCCATGGCCACAGGGGGCGCACGCAAAGCCTGCGAGTCACGGAGAGGAGAGGGGCCACCACGCCCCGGGGCTGTCCGTGCTGTCACACAGGGGCGTCCCCCAGTGGTACAGTTAGCAGGCGACTCTGTAAGTCTGAGGCCAAAGGGGACGAGGATGAGGAAGGGGACGAGGACAATGCAGCAGAGGGGCTGCAGGCGGCCTCGGTGTGCAGCCGCGCACAGGTGATGCGGGGTACCCTCGGGAACCCCCAGAGAAAGCGCTTAGACTTAGGCCCAAGCGGGAGCGGAAGTCAAGGCTCCCTGCACCTAAGCCAAGCAGGTTTTGGAGAAACACCAGAAGTTTAAGGAGGCCCTTGTTCTCGGCGGCCAACTCCGCAGATCCATCACCTAGAGAGTGAGCGCTTCCTTAACTTAACTGTTGCACCCCAGGGCCCTCACTTGCCCCCCTCTAGGCCCCACCTACCCTGGTCTGGCTCTTCACTGAGCCTCCCACTGTGCCAGCTCAGCTTGTGGTGCAGTGAGTTCCCCCTCCACAGGCTGGAGTCCCGCTGCTCCACCTGCCATCCAGCTCCCTGCTACGGCCTGGGAAAGCAGTGGAGGATGGCCCAAGTGCTTGGGCCCCTGCACCCGTGTGGGAGACCTGGATGGAGTCTCGGACTCCTGGCTTCTGCCCGTATCAGCCCCTTGCAGCCACCTGGGGAGGGAACCAAAGTCTGGAAGTTTCTCTCTCTCTCTCTCTCTCTCTCTCTCTCTAACTCTGCCTTTCAAATGAATACATAAATCTTATTTTTAGAAAGTCCTGTGTCAATCAGCAGGAATAGCAGCCAGTGCAGAACACCTACAATCAATAGATTGCTCTTTCTCGATAGAAAGAGAGGTAATAAAAGAATTTCAGATTTTGTTGTTACCAAAAACGAAACAAGACTACAGGAAGGGCTGGGACGGCAGGCTCTTGCCTGAGCCTCCCAGAGGGTCTCCCCAGCCACCGCAGAGCTGGCCCAGCGGGGGAGCCGCCGCCTGTGACACAGCCGGGAAGGTGGTGAAGCCAGCCGGAAGCCGCCACCGCCTGTTCAGGAACACGGCTCCTGCGGTCCTGGGTCACAGAGCCATCACAACTGCCCATCTCAACTCTTTTTTTTTTTTTTTAAGATTTATTTATTTATTTGAAAGGCAGAATTACACAGAGAGAGAAGGAAAGACAGAGAGAGAGAGGTCTTCCATCCACTGGTTCATTCCCTAGTTGGCTGCAATGGCTGAAGCTGTGCTGATCTGAAGGCAGGAGCCAGGAGCTTCTTCCGGGTCTCCCATGCGGGTGCAGGGACCAAAGGACTTGGGTCATCCTCCACTGCTTTCCCAGGCCACAGCAGAGAGCTGGATCGGAAGTGGAGCAGCCAGGACTTGAACTGGCACCCATATGGGATGCCGGCACTGCAGGCAGCAGCTTTACCTGCTACACCACAGCACCGGCCCCTGGAATGAACTCTTAAAAACTAATTCGAGGGGTCCACACCATGGGTAGCACATTAAGCCTCTGCCTGCAGCACCAGCATCCCATACGGGCGCCAGTTCAAGTCCCGGGAGGAAGCTGAAGCTCAAGACACAGGCTGCACCCCAGGGGTCGCCCCTGCCATGTGCTAGTCTCCCTGCAGCAGCTGTGCGGAGTCTCCCTTGGTGAATGTGTCTATGCAGAGTCCTGGCTCTCTCACCTGTGCGCATTTCCAGTTCTCCGGCCTCACAGAGAGACAGAAGGAAGAGGACAGGACGGAGCAGCCAGCGAGATGGGGCAGGAGGCTGCCCGGGCCTGGTGGAGCCGTCAGAGGTGCTGTGATTTGAGATCAGGTCTAACCCAACTCTGCCCACCTCCCTTACAGCTCCGTGGGGTCCGTGGCTGGAGCTTAAGGCTCCCCCATGGCCTCAGCCTCCCTCTCACTGCGCCTCCGTCCCACACACAGGGGCTCCCAGCCTCACACAGAGCAGCTCACACGAACCATCCCGTCCTGGCACGCCTATGTCAAGCGCCCCCACAGCCACGCTCTTATTTCTGTCTTTGGCTTCTTTTGATAGAGAAGGAAAGAGGTAGAGACAGACAGGTCCCATCTGCTTGGTTCACTCCCCAAACACCCAGCCAGGCTCAAGGAACTCAACAATGATGTCCCACACAGGTGGCAGGAACCCAGCTGCATGAGACATCCCTGCTCCCGCCCAGGGTGTACTCTAGCAGGCAGCTGGACTCCGGAGTGGGGCTGGGACTCAAACCCAGGCCTCCCGTGTGGGATACGGCCCTTGTAGACGCTGCACCAAATGCGTATTTCTTAACTTAGAGACTGGGTCTTCTCTCCATCCTTTCCTTACCCCTCCTTCTCAGGAGAACCACAGGCTTTTGGCCTCTTCATCAGAATGGCTGGAACCACTGAACCCAGCTGCCAACTCGGGGGTCCAGCTGACGAATCTGCCCCCAGAGTGTCTCTCCAGCCCAGCGACTTATCAAAGAAAGGTCTCAAAGCTCCTCCCTCTCCCCTGTGGAATCTGGATGCCAGCTCTTAGCACAGTAAGTGCCTCACCCCATTGCTAAACGTATAGACCTACAGTGCCGCTTCAGAAAGTTTGTGGAAAGTGAAACTTGGCACAAAAAAATTTTAAATCCAATCTTGTGAGGGGTCTTCAAAAAGTTCCTGGAAAACGTGTGTTGTGCAAAAGAGACTGCACGGATTTCAATATTTCTTCTCACCAAGTTAACTTATCTTACTTTTTTTTTAAGATTTATTTATTTGAAAGTCAGAGTTACACAGAGAGAGAAGGAGAGGCAGAGAGAGAGAGAGAGAGAGAGAGGTCTTCCATCCACTGGTTCACTCCCCAGATGGCCACAACGGCCGGAGCTGCGCCGATCCGAAGCCAGGAGCCAGGAGCTTCTTCCGGGTCTCCCACGCAGGTGCAGGGGCCCAAGGACTTGGGCCACCTTCTACTGCTTTCCCAGGCCACAGCAGAGAGCTGGATTGGAAGTGGAACAGCCGAGGCTTGAACCGGCACCCATATGGGATGCTGGCACTGCAGGAGGCAGCTTTACCCACTACACCACAGCGCCAGCCCCAATAAACTTATCTTTTAAGTCCACTGTCCAAAAATTTTTGAAGTACCTTTGCTATAGTTGACATGTGGCTGCAAAATTATGTGTCTTCCCATAGACAGCCAGGCCATGTTCTTTTGGAGGCGATTTTTAAAATAGATTTATAATTATTTATTTGGAAGTCAGAGTTAGGGAGAGAGAGGGAGAGACAGAGAGAGATCTTCCATTTGTTGGTTTACTTCCCAGATGGCCACAAAACCAGGAGTGAGGAGCTTCTTCCCGGTCTCACCCTGGCTGGCAGGGGCCTAAACATTGGGCCATCTGCTGCTGCTTCCCCAGGCCATTAGCAGGGAGCTAGATTGGAAGTGGAGCAGCCAGGACACGAGCCAGTGCCCATAGGGGTGCTGGTGTTACTGGCAGTGGCTTTACCCGCTGAGCCACGACTCCGGCCCAAGGGGGGCGATGTTTTAAGTGAGGCGCTGATACATCTCTGTAAAACTCCAGAAGGCCCCGCGCTCCCTGCTGCAGCTCCCGCTCTGTCCACAGCTGCAGCTGCCAGCCCACGTGTGCTCCACAGCGGCGTAAGGGCCACTCGCTGGCGGCCAGCAGCACAGCTGCACCCGACCCCATAGGTGTCCTCAAAGAGAAAACCAGACTGGGACTTGGAAGGCCTCCCGCTGGCCTGCCACCTGTATCAATCTTCTGGATCAATCAGCTGAGACACATTAAACAAATCCAGCAGGTGTGTGCCAATGCTACTCTTTCCAAAGGCGTCAGGACCCCCCAACCCCGGCCCCGGCAGGGTCTCACACCTACCACCCCCAGAACTCCTGACATCAGAGGCAGGGCCAGGCCAGGATCTGTCAGCCTCACTGCCGTTGACTGGCGCCGGGGCCTCACGGGCTCCAGCAGCAACTACCTTGCCTAATGCCAGCAGCACCCCATGGGCAACTGGCGCTAGCCAAGGAAGCCCCTGGACTGTGCTGAAGTCTCCCTGGGAAGCAGCAGCACTCCCCAGCAGAGAACTGGGGCTCAGTGTCTCATAGCCACGCACTGCCTGGGCAGAGATGTATACATGCATGTAAACAATTAAATATTTATGTGTCCCTATTCTGAGCTGGCATCTGGTAGCAAGTCTCCTTTCGATCAGCATATGCACAAAGCAGAAATGGGACATATTTTCTTCCTCCTCTCTTAAAAATGAATGTCATCTGTGATCATAGTGACATTTGTGGTGACTAAAAAGTGGAATCATCCTACCTCTTTCTGTAAAGCTGCATTTGGCTCGACCAGCGATGCGCAGGGGCCTTTGGGGCCTTGATCCACTTCCCATCACGGCTGCTAATCGCCTGGCTCTGTGAACCCGGAGGAGAAATGAGGCGTCTGATCCACCCACCGTGTGTCACACGCCAGCGATGCCCAGTCACCCGGGAGCCAGCCCCGATGCAGCTCAGTCACCCCTTCGTATCCATGTGGGACGGGCCTTTCTCCCAGGATCCCAAAACACACAGATGCCCAAGCCCCTTATAGAAAACGGTGCAGTGCCTGCACGAGAGCCTACGTACCTCCTCCGTATGCTTCAAACCATCTCGGCTGACTTATCATACCCAGTACAACGTAGACGCTACGGGAATAGTTGTTATACTGCATTTTTCAGAGAATAATGACAAGAAAAAAATAGCCTGTACGTGTTTGGGCCAAACGCGGGACTTTTTGTTTTGCAAGCTTTTTTTTGTCCACGGTTGGCTCAGCCTGCGGACGTGGATCCTGCAGACACAGAGAGCTGAGTGCAGTTAGGATAGGAGCGGCTCGGGTGCAGGGACAGGTGGTCCTCTAGGGGCTGTGTTCTGTCTCGGGCTCCGTGGCAACTGCAGGCCACCCTCTCTGTTGGGGTCTTCTCACTCTGGGGTCCAGGGTGACTAAAGACCACCCTACCCACCCACTGCAAGGACCTGCCCCCAAGTGGCTGTCACTTCTGCTCCACTGTGCCCACCCCAGCAAGGCCCAGGCCCAGGCCTGAGGTCAACAGATGCAGATGAAGGCCCCTCCTGCCAGAAGGACGGGGGTCGAGGGACAGCCACGGAGCTCAGCACACAGAGCACCAGGGTTAGCCACCGAGAGGTCCTGTCCCGGGGCCCCCAGTGCACCCAATCCCAGCCAGGCCTGCCCCACACCCACCACCTTCTCTTCCCCAGCTGGGAGGTCCAGAATCTCGCTCCTGTCCCACCCCAGGTGGAAACAATAGTCAGGTTCTTCCTTGTCCATTCAGCCTTCCAGATTGGGGGTGGGGAGAGAAAGAGAGAGAGAGATCTTTCGTTGGCTGGTTCACTCCCCAAATGGCTGGAATGGCTGGGGCTAAGCCAGGCTGAAGCCAGGAGCCTGGAGCTCCATCTGGGTCTCCCAGGCAGATGTCAGAGGCCTGGATCATCTGCTGCTGCTTTCCCGGGTGCATCAGTAGAGAGCGGTTTTGGAAGTGGAGCAGCCAGGACTCGAATCGGTGCTGTGACATGGGACGCTGGGCTTGCAGGTGGCAGCTTGACCCACTGTGCCACACACCAGACCCTCTAAGTCCAGTTTTAACTGCGGTCACACCGAGTGCCTTCAACTCAGAGGGGTGATTTCTCAAAGCTATAGAAGAGGCGAGTCTGTTCAGGGTTCCCAGCCAGTGGCGCCACTGACATGTGGAGCAGGATAACTCCCTGCTCTGGAAGGTTCTCCTGTGAACCACAGCGTGGTTGTGGCCACATCTCTCGCCTCCGCCCACTGGACACCTGTAGCAACCCCCATCAAAAATGCCCCCAGGTTTCCAGGCCTCCGCTGGGAGGAGAGAAATACAACTGTCTCCAGTTAAGAACCACGGGGTCAAAGCAGCCCTACCCACTGCTGCTCCCGAGTGATTACTCAGTCATCCATCGTGAATGGGTCACCTCCTGCGTGTCCACACTGGCTGCAGGCTGCAGGTGCCAAGATGGGGTAGGGTGACCCCTGCCCCCAGGTCCTCTAAAACAGTACAAGAAACCACCAGGTACCTTCAAAACTAAGTTTCGCACAATACCAAACTTTTTTTTTTTTTTTTTTGACAGGCTGAGTGGACAGTGAGAGAGAGAGACAGAGAGAAAGGTCTTCCTTTGCCATTGGTTCACCCTCCAATGGCCGCCGCGGCCAGCACGCTGCGACCAGCGCACCGTGCTGATCCGATGGCAGGAGCCAGGTACTTATCCTGGTCTCCCATGGGGTGCAGGGCCCAAGCACTTGGGCCATCCTCCACTGCACTCCCTGGCCACAGCAGAGAGCTGGCCTGGAAGAGGGGCAACGGGATAGAATCCGGCGCCCCGACCGGGACTAGAACCCAGTGTGCCGGCGCCACAAGGCAGAGGATTAGCCTAGTGAGCCGTGGCGCCAGCCACAATACCAAACTTTCATAGCTCTGTGAACTCACTGCTGTGACAGACCGACAGACAAACCTTGGCCAGAGGCTCGGAGAAGCTGCACAAAGATGTTTAACCTGAGTGAAGGGGGTCGGCGCTGTGGCATAGTGGGTACAGCCACCGCCTGGGGTGCCAGCATCCCGTGTGGGCGCCAGTTCGCTTTCCAGCTGCTCCACTTCTGATCCAGCTCCCTGCTAATGCACCTGGGAAAGCAGCAGAGGATGGCCCAAGGGCTTGGGCCCCTGCACCCACGTGGAGGAACTGGAAGAAGCTCCTTTGCTTCAGATCAGCTCAGCTCTGGCCATGGGGGAGTGAGCCATCAGATGGAAGCTCATTCTCTCTCTCTCTCTCTCTCTCTCTGTAACTCTGCCTTTAAAATAAAATAAATCTTTAAAAAATGAGTAAAAATTGAAACTGATGATGCCTCATATTCATGCAAATCACTTTCATAAATACAGGGATACTTCAAACAGATCATGGAAAATGCAATTAAAAGATAAGTTGCTGGGGACAAATTATTATTAGGTTTTCACATAGTTCTTTCATAATACCCATTTTTCATGAATTTTGGGGTGACCCCTTACATTCATGGATTTCAATTTTTTTCATCAAAATAAGCTAATTTTTGAATGCCGTTTTCCATAAACACAAGTCCCCTCGCACTCTCTCCCTTGATCTCAAAACAACCTTGAAGAGCTTTCCATTGCTCTCTCCACAATATAGACAGGGAAGATGTGGTTCAACAGGATGAACTTCCGGGGCCGGCGCTATGGCGTAGTGGGGTAACATCCTGGCCTGAAGTGCTGGCATCCCATATGGGTGCCTGTTCAAGACCCGGCTACTCCACTTCCAACCCAGCTCTCTGTTATGGCCTGGGAAAGCAGTGGAAGATGGTCCAAGTCCTTGGGCCCCTGCACCTGTGTGGGAGACCCAGAAGAAGCTCCTGGTTCCTGGCTTTGGATCGGCGCAGCTCCAGCCATTGCAGCCAATTGGGGAGTGAACCATCGGATAGAAAACCTCTCTCTCTCTCTCTCTCTCTCTCTCTCTCTTTCTCTCTCTCTCTGTGTGTGTGTGTGTGTAACTCTGACTTTCAAGTAATAAATCTTTAAAAAAAAAAAAAAAGATTAACTTCCCTAACTGACGCAGCAAATAAGCGGCAGAACCAGGCCTAGAGCTCAGGTGCCCTAACTCCAAAACGGGTTCTTCTTGGGCCTCTGCAAGAACTTGGAAGCTCTGGTCGCTGAGCGCCTGCTGACGCCTCAGCCTCTACCTCCCATGCCCCCGCACATTCAGGGAAGGTACGGATCGTGACACAGGGTGGGGGGAGGCGGGGGTGCCAACTGCAGAGAGAAAAGACGAAGCACTCTTTCTGCTGCAAGATGGGAAAGCTCAGGAGTGGGAGAGGAAGAAAGAGCCACAGGTCTCTGATGAGTCTGAGGAACAGGAAGCGGGAGGAGGGGCTTGGGATGCCGGGACCCTGTCCAGGGGAGGGGCCCAAACTCATGGGCTGGGAGAACTCCACTCCCCTAGGTGGGTGCAGGGAGAACAGGTGGGCTTTCCCGCACCTGTAGAGAGCAGGAGGATCACAGTGACAGACGAGCACTTCGTGTGGGATCAGATGCAGACCCTGTTGTGTCCCAGCTGATTGATGCGTGTCAGCCAGGATGGCAACAGCTGCCCACGGACCAGCTCAGGTGGCAAAGCTCAGCAGACACAGTGGGAGTGGAGCTGACAGGTGCAGCTCCGTGGGATGAGTGTGCAGCGATGGACGGCAGAGGAGGAGGACGTGCCCAGCCAGCACCCAGTGCTGTCATTGAGACGCTGGTTGGGGCGTCCCCAAGGGCACACGTGTTAAAGCCTTGGTCCCCAAAGTCTGACATTAACGGGTAATGCAGTAAAGGTAAGTCCAATGGTGGTGTCTCCAGGTAGGGCCTTTGGGAAGTGACTGCATTAAGTAGCTGGGGTGATCAGCTGGTGGTGGCTTTGTAAACAGAGACCCGTGGACACGGAGAATAAAGAAGCTCCCTCGCTCTCCGCTTTCTGGCTTGCCCTGTGATTCTTCCGCTAAATGTGTTTTGCCCAGCACTGCCTTATCAGACACTAGACCAACGGGGCTGCCCAATCAGACGTGAATCTCCAAAACCATGAGCCAACAGGAGCTTTCTTCCTCATAGTGTCTTAAATATTTGTTATAGTGGTGAAAAGCAGCCTAATACACCCAGAGACGCTTTCTGATTGGACCAGCCCATATCACAAGCCCAGGTTCACTGAACTTGCCTTTGGAGTACGTGTCCCGGTTGGAGAAGGCTTGGCTCACGGGATCCACTCCACTCAAGCAGACCTAGTGGGCCAAACAAGAGAGGGTAGAACCCTAAGTGAAAGTGGGGCCGCTGGTAGAAGGGGAACAGGCTCCT